>NC_143576.1:15255389-15408695 GCF_048544385.1 Mastigoproctus giganteus
TTTTCATGTTGAAAGAGAATTTGGATTCTTGTGAACCAAAATTATATACAATAATACCTCGCTTAGCACGGGTTTCACTATAACACGGTTTTCAATTCAGTTCAAGTCAAAAATTTACTATTCATATTAAAATTCATTCAGTAGCCTAGACACGTACTCTGCATGTATGCTGTGTTGTCGTAGTCTAGGTATGCATACATATATGCTGCAGTGCCAACTATTGTCTCACATGCACATGTGCCAATAACTCCCCTCGGGCAGTCAGCAGCAATGTGCAGCAGTGTTCAGTATTCTTAATTCCATCCTGATGAGACGACATGATAGCTTTTCAAACTTTTCATTTCACAATTTATTTTTTACCCCTTTAAATACGATCGAAAATATATTTGCATCTTGGCTAGAAATCACTGCCAACAACATGCGTTCTGTTTGGCAGCATGTTTTGCCCATTTTGGCAAATGATATCACTGGTTTTGAATAACAGATTTAGACAATTGCCGAAAAAACTGTGCAGATCAGAAAAGAGTTGGGATTCGAAACTTAGGACACTGCCAGTGCATTGACTCACATGCAAATGACTTAGATGATGCAACTCTCTCCGTATCCAGGTGGGCAGGAGCAGCAGTGCGTAGCACACGCTTCTTGATTAGACCGGGGTTCAAGCCTGTGACCACCAAATACAGAGGATGCGGAAAGGTCAGGGAATGACCACCGCGTATCCCCAGAGCAATATGGCCTTAGTTGCTAATGTTCCTAAAAACCGAATAACGACAGCAACTCTCTCCTTTAACTTGACGAGCAAACTGCATATGAAGAAGAGGAAAACAGTTCTGAAGTGGATAACACTGGAATGGCACCAAAAGAATTTTCAACAGAAGAATTGGAGAAAGAAAGTTTTTTGGGGAGTTGATTATGAATGGAGATCCGGATGTTGAACGTAGCATGAAGATACAGAAAGTTTTACAAGATGGGATTCGATGCCACAAAGGCTTGTACACCAAGAAAAAGAAGAGATGACTCCACCAGTCTTTATTATTGAAATACCTAAATAAACAAAGCTTTTTTTCTCATCTCTCATGATGCTACCTTTTCAATAATAAAATTTTTACAAATTTTTTTATTTCAAATCCTTTTGATTGGCTATCAAGTACAAACTGTTTATAAATTTTTTATAATTTGTTTATAGACTGTTTCTCTGGTACACATTGAATTAAAACCCATTATAATTATACTTCAATCAACACTGTTTCATATAACATGGAACAATTTCGGTACCAATTATCAGTGCTATGCGGGGTATTGCTGTACTTCATTATGTTTTTTGTTGGTAGTTAAATGTAAATGTGATACGTTACTTTAGTGCACAATTACAGTTCATTGAATCACAGGCAGCATATTCTTGAGTGAAGTATAAAGGTACATTCAAGTTATGAGGTCTTCTAATTTATATTTCACAGAATAAAAGTGAATTTGAATGGTTATCGTACAGTGGGTTATTGGTTATTCGAGGTGCCACTCATAACATAACATAACACTGCAGAAAGTTTGTTGCCATTGCCATTGCTGCATGGATATCATGAAAATGTCATCATTTTCTTTTCAAGAGCAACATGTTACCAGATTTTTGTATATGAGCAAGAAAAGGCCTATTAATGTTTACTGTAAATTGTTGGCAGTGTCTTGAATTTTGCTGGATGTGAAAATATACAAAGTTGGCTGCGTGATTCTGTGAAGCTTGTTGTTATTTGGATTTTAGGAGCATTAGCAACTAAGGCCATATTGCTCCATGATATGCGGTGGTCATTCCCTGACCTTTCCGCATCCTCCGTATTTGGTGGTGACGGGCTCGAACCCCGGTCTAATCAAGAAGCGTGTGCTACGCACTGCTGCTCCTTCCCACCTGGCTACGGAGGCGCCTATTCTGTGAAGCATGTTGACTAAGATGTTCTTTCTGAGGACAGTATTGTCCACACTGAAGCAAAAGTTATGGAGGAGAAATGACAGGATATGAGCATAATTATGATTTCAGTGTTCAGTTTTTTGCTCAAAGCAAAATGAGTGAAGCGTCAGCCTTATGGGTATACCCACTGCTTATTCAGGGACAGAAAGACGATAGCAATTTTGAAACAGACATTCCTTCAGCTTTGCAACAGAAACACTGACATCATATCTTCACTCCCACCATGACATTGCTCTTCCCAGTCTTGTCCTCCAAGTAAGAGAATTTTTTATTGAAAGACAAATTTGAGATAATTCCATACCTCATGAAGATTTCTGATTATTTTCAACGCAAAAGACTTCTTGACAGAAATTTCCAAGCTGGTTGGCTGCAGCTAATGTCATTTACCTGTGGGCCAAAGAGATCTCTAAAGAATAATTTGCTGTATCCTTCACAGCTTGGGAAAAAAAGATGCAACAGATGTGTGGAACTTCTTAGAACTGTATTAAAATATTATGCAAATTTCCTCTCACATGTGTTCTCTGTTAAATAAATTAGGAGACCTTATCCGAGTGGGCAGGAGTGGGAGTGCAGTAGCACACGCTCTTTGAATAGACTGGGGTTCAAGCCCCTGACTGCTGAATACGGTCGATCTGCCAACCCGCATTGGACCAGCATGGCAGATTATGGTCCATTTCCCTCAGCATGAATTGTTGAGGAGGCTTCCATCCTGCAGTGGGTTGATAATGGCTGCACTTTACTTTTTTTTTTTACTATAACTTTAATCTATCTTTGTTTTTATTGTGAAGTGTTTTGTAGTATCATTCAGGCATTTATCAGGTGCTCAGGTAAAGTTAGGTATGTGTCTTCTATGTCACACATAATAATTTGTTTTGTGACACAATTATTTATTTTTAAAAATATGATCAAAGAGGAAATGGTGAAAGGGATAAATGCTTCAATGGATTTTCCTCTCATTATGGATAAAATCATTGACATTTCAGAAAGAGAGAAGCTGGTTCATTGGTGTCTGTTTTGTTGAAGGAGTGCTAGTGAATGTTTTTTGAGGTTTGTAAGCTATTATAACCTTAACAGTTAAGAATGGGCAAAGGAACCTTCTTCATTCAAGCACTACCTGGCATATTATTTAACAGGCATACCTGTTTATCTGAATTTAGTCAGTATCTTTGGAAGCACTTTTTAGAAATGCACTTTTTTCTGTACATGATAAGCATCTTAATTCTTCAGGAATCATTCCCGCATGAGTGACCCTTGTAGTGAATACTCCCAGTCCAATACAAGCACCTCTGCCTTGGCCAGATTAAAGTCTTTGTATGCGCTACATGCTCTTAATAATTGTAGACCTCCAAGGTAGATCTGTAGATAAATATTTGCATTGTATAAAATGTGTAGGTATCTATACTCTAGTCATATATTGTTTGATCACTAAAGATTTAATCCTCTATGTGTGTATATGTATACCACAACATTTCTAGATGTATAGTAAAGTAATTGAATTAAATAAAATTATTAAGTTTGATTTAGCAATTTTGTGAGCACTGTGCTCAATGGGTAGTCTAGCCCTAATTATGTTAGCATTTTTTTGTATCATCTAATATGATGCATTCTTTGTCACTGAATTTGGAACCTTTCCTCTAGCTACCATTTATCTAATTTGAATTATGCTTTCTGAATTGATTTCTCCTTTTCTAGCTTATTGACGTTGTCTAAGGTGGATGTAACATTCTCCTTACCTGAAGTTTTATTTAATTAATTGAACATGCTTTTGTAACCATGTTCTTGTTTCCAATAACAATGCTGTCCATTTCCACCTTCAATCTTCTAAGCTCCACCTACTTTTTCTAAAAGAATTTGTTGCAACCACCGCTCATCTCAGTGACCTAATTATTTACTCTATCTTCCCTTTCACTTCAAAGGTGGTACTTGTGCTTACATTTGCTCAGATATCCCTTATCACACATCCTGATTGCATTAAATCTCCTTTGGCATAAAAATCTCTTTTCCATCTCTGGTAACAATTAATAACCCATTTAACATGCAAATGTAAGTGGAGTCTGTATTTTTTATATATATATATACACATAAATACATGCACAATACCTTTTGAAAGAGAATTTATTAATTTTGATGAATTGACCAAATTAATTAGAATCAATTTACAAATATATTATACAAGTTGTAATCTGTCACGTTGTATCTCAAAATTGTGGCATTGCAGTCAGTTGCAACTTGTCATGTTTGGTGACTCATCCTGACAATAACATATGAATTACCCATTTATCTTCAGTAAATATGAATTCACTTGCATTGTATAGGAGTTTTGTGTATTTTGCCACATTTTAAATTGAAGGATTTTACAGAGCAGTGAATTTTGTCTCAAATTAGGGAAAAGTTGTTGTTATTTGGTTTTTAGGAGCATTAGCAACTAAGGCCATATTGCTCCGGGATATGCAGTGGTCATTCTCTGACCTTTCCGCATCCTCCGTATTTGGTGGTCACGGGCTCGAACCCCGGTCTAATCAAGAAGCGTGTGCTACGCACTGCTGCTCCTGGCCACCTGGCTACGGAGGTGCCCTTAGGGAAAAGTACAGAGAAAACTGTGTTAAAAATAACTTTCAGAGAAGATGCTATGTGTCATTCAAAGACTATTCAGTGGTTATAGAAGTTTAATGAGGGCCACTCATCCATTGAAGATGATCGTCACTCTGGAAACCCTTCAGTTTCAAAAAACCAATCATTCTATCACTTATTTTCTGATCAGGAATAATCAACATGTAACCATCTGTGAAACTTATTTCTTATAGGACATGTAAATCAATTTTAACACAAGATTTGGGAATGCACTGCATTTCAGCTAAGTTTGTGCCTTACATCCACATTTATGATCACAGAGCAACAAGTTCTCACATGTTAGGATCTGTCAACATGCTGCTGATCTTTCATCAGAGCATCCCATCACTGTAGTCTGCCATACTTTATGGATTCAGCTCCCTGTATTTTTTTTTTTTTTTTTGAAGCTTAAAGCCTCCTTGAAAGGTAAATTTGCAATGAGTGAGAAAATTATTCAGAAAGCAACACAAAATCTTTTAGCAATTTCAGAAGAAACCTATCATAAATGGTTCTAGAATTGCAGAACCTTTGGAATTGGTGTATACATTGTCAATGAGATTACTTTGAAGGAGATCCATCCAGGTTTCATTATTTCTCGAATATTTGTTGAACTTTTTGATCATACCTTGTTAATTTTTCAGTTAGTTCATCAAAATTAGTGTGTTTTACAACACTATATCATTACCAGTATCAATGGTCATAGCACCAAAACATGTGGCTTGAATTTTTACAACACAATTTCAGTCACTGTAGTTTATCTTTATTAAAGTTTTTAATGTTTCCTTTTATTCTGTGCTTTAGCTTTGAATTCGTGCTGCCTTTTTAATTTTAATATCAGTTATTATTTTATACAAGAAACAATCTAGCATAAGACCTGCAGTATAATATCTGGATCATGTTATTTTTGTAAAGATAACATATTTTTCTACTTGTCCTTTACAGTGTAACAAACCACAAAAGCTACATTTTAAAGTATGTGAAATTTTTTCATCATTGAAATCCTTTCTAGTGATATTTAAAATGTTCTGCATTGCGATTTATTAAGGACATTTTGAGCATCTCAACTAGTTTAGAAATAGTTTTTTTTTTTTTTTTTTTTTTCATTTATCAACTGCCAAAAAGTGCATCATACTTTATATTGAATATACTTGATTTAAATCCAAAATCTCCAAAGAATTATTATTATTATCAATTTATTTCTCATTTGAGGATATACTCCAGCACAGCAAGAAGGGTGTGCAATTATATTCTTAGGCATGAAGTGAACACACCCAACCATGAAGTTATATGGTCTATAAAATGATTGGTATTTCAGAAATAGAGAAGGTGGTTCACTGGTGTCTGTTTTATTGAAGGAGAGCTGGTGAAAGTTTTTATTTTTTTTGAGATTTGCTATGCTGTTATAACCTTAATAGTTAAGAAAGGGCAAAGGAACCTTCCTCATTCAAACACTAGTGTGGGGCGTTCAACCTGAACAATTATGTACAGAGCTTTACATTATTGTTTTAAATGCCATTTGACCTTATTTATCATTATTGTTTTAAATGCCATTTGACTTTATTTATCATTATTGTTTTAAATGCCATTTGACCTTATTTATCATTATTGTTTTAAATGCTATTCGAATTTTGAAGTTATTTACCATTATATCAATATTAATATAAAATTTATTTAACATTTAAGATTAATTTTAAAATAACACGTAGAGGAAGCTTTAATTTGAGAGTAATAATTTATTGCTTGTTTAGATTACGTGCTTATCAAAAATGCATACTGCTTTACAGTAATAACCTAGTGACAACATTAACACTATGAAGCATTAATATATTATATTCATTTAAATAGATGGAACATTTCAAGACTGTAATCGTGACCAATAAATATGGTTATGGTTATGGAAACATAAATAATTTATTAGTCTTAAAACAAGTACAGTTGATAGTACAGAATAAAGAATCTGATACTGACAAAAGAATTGAAAATATAATATAACATATGATAATTAAGTACTGATTGAATTATGATCAAGTGGTGACATCTGAGAAGTTTTAAAGAAAGATTCTAGATATTAGAAGGGTTACATTTCAGTGAATGGTCAGTAGTTCCTCTAGAATGGTAACAAGGCTAATGTGCCGCCCCAATCATCTGCCTTATGTTATTCTGATGTCTGCAGTTACTAATTATTTTGCATTGTCATTCTAGGACTAGAAGACCTATTCCAGTATATCAAAGCTTCAAAATTTCATTATTCTAAAATCTTAAATCATTATGTAAAAGTCATCCATTGTAACATGAAATAACCAATATGGTGAAAATTTTTAATTTGCAATTTTCATTTTCCAGTTACTAAACAGAGTGCTCCATCTGATCAGTCCAAAACTCGTAGAACTTGGGAACTGTGGAGTGTAGAAGACAAAAATGCATTTTTTGAAGCATTGTGTGATGTAAGTATTTTCTGGTTTTAATATCCCAGAGGACAGGGTGTCAACAAAGTTCTTGATTAGTTCATAGTTTTGTAAGTCATCTGAAATTAAGTCAGACATCTCCTAAAAGAAAAGAAGTTGTAAAATATACTTTAAAGCAACTCAGTGCCAAAAGTTGTTTACAGCATGCCAGATATTGAAGTAATACTCAACCTGTACATAACTTAGAGTGCAGTCGTTAATGTGATTCCAACAGGACAAGATAGAGTAATAACAACATTGTATTTACTAAGGTCATGTCTAAAATAGGAGAATATTCTGTTATTTTGTTCATTGATGATGTACTTTATTGATGAATGTGACTAAGTGTTGCACAAGTTCCAAGTGAAAAATGACATTCTTATAAATGCCAAGCTAGAACAAATTTCATCAGTTGTCAATACATCATTTTCAAATTTGAAATATTTTGTGGACAAATTTTCACTGCTTTATAGTATCATTTAGGGCAAGGCATGTTTTTTAGGTTTCAGTTCTGCCAATATAAGGATGTACCAGAATCTATTACGAAAGAAGAAAGAATTGATAGTCAGTGGTCCTTGGTCGGAGAACCGAGAAGTGCAGATGAAAACTTGAAATATGAATTATCTCAAGTCATGCTTGAGATTTTATCAATTTCTTATTACAGTGAGTGTGAGAGGATAAATATCCTTTAGACAGGTTAAAAAAAACAGTTAAGATCTCTTTCTGATGAAAATGTTCTTTATAGACGAATCTAGACAATAGGGCCATTTTTATAAACAAAACTCCAAAAAATTTTTGAAGAGGGCAAAATCTTCCTAGAAGCAATCATAATCGATTGTGTAAGAGACAATCCAAACAATAATCCACAGACAAAAAATTGGTTGGTGCAGTAATGTACAATACTATGAACGTGTGTTAATATAAAATGCATATGTTGTCAGGGAAATTTAATTTCCAAGTCCAAAGTTTTGATTTAAGAAATTATTTTGTTTTCTGGAAGTCAAACACTTTATTATCATCACTGTTGTGTTAAATTGAACTGTATCAGCTTCTATTATTTGATGTAGTAACATGTGGACAAAGTTGTGAAAGAGTAGTTGCTCACTTCTGTGTGTTACTTGGAAATTCAGAATTAGCCTGAATCAAGCCTGCCTCTTGATTCAGATGAATAGTAGGGCTTTAATTAGTATTAAGAAGAATAATATCATACAACAGAATCTTTTAAATCCAGAAAAATTGGGACTTAGCTTTTGACAGATTTTTGAAAATTCTGGATTACTTGAAGCTTCATACCGGCAGTCTCTGACATTATGGCAAGTTAGTTTCTAGCCCAATGCCGTTAAGTAGATTTCAACTGCAAAAAAGAATCTGCCATTTTAAACATGCTTGCTTCTGCCTATATTTGAGAGAATGCATTCAGTGTGCCATAATTTTCAGAATATTGAGAAATAACAATATTCCAAATGTTTGTAAATAATAGTTGAAAAGTAAAAGTCTGAAATTCATAGCTAAAAGTGAACACTTCTTTTGGGCTAAGCTGAAAATCAAAACAAACCTTGAAAATTTATTCCATGTACATAATAATAATCCAGAATTGAGTCCTGGGTTATTATGTACATGGAATACAAAAATTTGAGCAAAAAAACATGGAATTTGAGTCTAATAGCCCAGAATTGAGAGTTATTAATTTCATGTGCTTTTACAGCACTCATTTATTTGACTGCTCATATGTGTTAGGGTAGGGCTTAGCACTTTGTTACTTTTTATATGCTTATTTGCCTGATGGCACATCCTTGCACCTTTTGACATTTTGTAAATTGCAGCAAATGTGTTAAGGCCTGTAATTCATGGCGCCTCTGTAGCTAGGTGGGAAGGAGCAGCAGTGCGTAGCACATACTTCTTGATTAGACCGGGGTTCGAGCCCATCACCACCAAATACGGAGGATGCAGAAAAGTCAGGGAATGACCACCGCATATTCGTGGAGCAATATGGCCTTAGTTGCTAATGCTCCTAAAAACCAAATAACAACAACAGCCTGTAATTCACACTTTGTGTTTATTATACTATTAGTATTGGCAAAATGGTGCAGTCAAAAAATAAAATTGTAAAATAAAATAACTAATACCAACTTTCCTCACTTCATTTTTCTATTTTTTTCAAGTATTTTACTGATACCATCTTAAATTTAAATAAAATTCCAAAAGAATTTATGGTGAGAATTTTGGATAACTGGAATTCTACTCGGTTTATATCTAAGATAAAGACATGTTTTCTTTGTTTCAACAATTTTTTTTTTAAATTTCTGTTTTATTTCATTCCTTTGTTAAATTTTCATTTACCTATTTATGTTTGTGTTGTATTTTTATTCACTGTAAACCTCTGTAGCTTGTCTGTGCCGGGGTATTGCTCCTGCTTTGTTTGGTTGGCAATAAATGATTTTATGTATACAGGAAGTCCTCTTTGTTCATCGTATCTACATTCCTGGAACCACGACAAACCTTGACTTGCATGTGACTGCACAAAAGATACATTCCAAAGGCAAAAGAAAATATTTAATTGTGTCCATGAACAGTGCAAATGTTCTTTATGATCACGCTTATCACTTTTAATAAAGTATAAAAATATTACTAAAGAGAAAAACAATTGGTGGCTCAACCCAATCCTTACTCTGTATATCTCCCACATAATTCATGTTCTTGATTGACAACTGTTTTTTCCATTAGTATAAAATTCATGTAATGTAATCTTTCAGTAAGTAAAAGTTACAAATTTATTTCTGCAAGGACTGTGATATTTTTTAAAAGTTCTTTGTAACAGGAAATTGCATTTAAATTGATCAAACCACCCTTGACTAGCATTAAAAGTTTTTTGTCATTCACACTTTTTACAAATTCTTCGTTAGAAAATTTTATTAATTTCATCAGTAACGGTTTTAAGCATATTAAAATATTTGATATTTTTAACTTTTTTTTTTTAAATTCATGGAAATAATTAAATACAGTAAACCCCCACTATTCGTGGTATCTCTATTCGCGGTCGCTGATTTAATATAAAATGAAACCTAAAAAAATGCGAATTTTAAAGTGCCGTGAACATTTTCTGCCATAAAAAAACATGGGCGTGGCTAAAATTATCTTTCCCGGTCAAAACAGTGCTCAGTGGGTGGGGGGGAGAGGGATGAAAAAATCCCGGCGTGGATGTTTCTCGCTAATCCTTGTTCAGTGTGTGTTATGCGCTTGTCGTGGAAGGTTTCGTCACGTGCTTTTAATTTATATGCTTATAAATTGAATAAATTTATCAATTTATAAATTGATATGCTTACAAAAGTGATAAATTTACCGTTTTGCAGTGTAAAACAGACTTTTTTTTTTTCGAGTGTGTTAATGGAAGAAAGTGACTTTATTGTGGACAAGTTCTTTCCAACCCGTACAAAAATATGGCTACGAATAACAAGGGAAATGTGAAAAGATCAAAGAAAGTGATGACATTAGTGAATAAAATTGAGTTATTAGACAAAATTTCTAATGGTGAAAAGTGTCTCCTCAGTGGCAAAACATTATAAAATCAATGAGTCAACGTTACGATTAATCAAAAAATCGGAAGAAAAAATCTGCAGTAGTGTCCGTGAAAACGCGCTTAATTGCTTCAGAAATTTGCTCTGTAAATCATGATGTTAAATTAGAAAAAATGGAAAAGGCTTTAAATCTGTGGATAGAAGACCGAACTCAAAATAAAATGCCGTTAAGTTCACTCATCATTCGTGAAAAGGCAAAACTCCTTTATCAACACTTTAGCGAAACTGGTGATAGCACTGGTGGGATAAGTTTTTTAGCTAGCAAAGGTGCTGGTTTGAAATTTCTAATAAATATTACATTTAATATTAAATTGTTTCTTATTTTCATTTCGATGCCATATGCTTGCATTTCACTATGTACTGTCTATGTACATAGTCATATTATGAAGATACATATAATACATACATTCATACATAGACAATATTTTAGGCTAGTTTTTTTCTTATATATTTCATACTTTGGAACGGAACCCCTTTATTACTATGGGAGCCATAACTCAGTATTCGCAGCATTTCTCAGGAATGTAACCCCTGCGAATAGCGGGGGTTTACTGTAATTGACAGTAAAATTAAGGTTGCAATGAAATTTATAAAAAAAATTGAGAAATTCTTAATAAATACACAAAGCAAACTGATTTAACAGCAGTATGACCCATTGTGAGCTGTCATGTGCCATGATATGCACATCATATACAAGAGGCAAAGAATTAATGAAATGACAGTGCGACAAATAACAAAGAATTCCAGCTGGATCCACCCTTGCTCTAAGCCCCATTGATGTTAAAAAAAAACAAACAAAAAAAACACCTTGTGGTAGTGTCATATTTGTATTAGCACAATTAATGCATTTAATCATGTTAATAATAATGCAACATCGTAGATGCTCTTCTGTGATTTCAAAATGTAGTAAATTTCCTGATGTCGGTTAAATTTGTGCTGTGATATGATTGGATGGGTTAGTGGTAAACAGGCTTTTAAGTGTGTCTCTCATTGCTTACTGATAATCACAACTGACAGCTACTTTTGTTGAAATTGCATATCATAATAACTTTTTAGTAAATTAGAATTGGATGCTTCGAAAAGCTTTACTGTGACTGCTGTTTTGTCAGCTATGGAAAAGTTTCCTTGGTGAGCAGTATGCTCATAATTGAGAGGCATTGGCATAATAAAGCAACTGCTACCACAATATTCTAAAAATAATAATACGTGAACATTTTTGGAATTTCTGTGTTGTACAGAATCGACTATTGTTGATTCTGTACAACACAGAAATTCATTAACAGTTACTTTGATTAACTATCAGATAGCAATTTCTTTTAACAAATGTAGTGCTGTGGAAATGGCTGGTTGTCTTGTGGGTTCAGATCTGTTCCTGCAAAGTACAAAATTAGTGGCAGTTACTTCTTCTGTTAATAGTAGAAGTAATTGTCACTACAAGCACTTGCAAATTAAAATATATGCATATCCTATAGTTTGCAATTAAATTCATTTTGGTTTTCAATTAAATTCATTTCTGGAAACAAGTTAATCCTTAATATTAGGAAGTATCTAATGGTTATAATTATATGCGACTAACGGATTATCATATTTATAAATATATATTTTACATGATGCTTTTTATTGATTAATTACAATTATAATTGTAACAATAACTGAAGCAAGAACCCATTCTTATTTTATTATTATTATTTTTTTGGAAGTACTGGATTTTCTTATGCCAGATTTATGAAAAGGTTTCTATATTTAATTGTTTTATTTTTGAAGATACCGAACCACATATTGGCTCTGTTGATACCTTGGCATTTGTAAAAGAAATTTTAGTGTGATTTTATGATAAAGGCTTTGCAGTAACTATTCTGCTGATTGGAATCTATGGAAAATTGTAGGTATATTTTCTGAAATAAAGTAATGGTCATGTTACTAGATGCTTGTGGTTCTGATCTGTTTCCCTGCAGTACAAAATCAAGTTTTCCTGATTTTCTTTAAGGCAATGATAAGGCTATTTATAAATTTTAACAGATTTATAAATAGTTAATCTGTATAAAAAATGTCTTTTGGGGAGAGTTTTTTTTTTTTTTTTTTTTTTTTTTTGCCCCCTGAAACGAATAAAGAATGTTCATTTCAAAGGGTCTAGTGATATTAGCTAGATTATCCCCACTCTTCCATTGTGTGAGAGGTGGGATGGCAGTTGAGAAAGGGACCAGCGGAAAGTGCAAGTGATTGCAGTGCTATGAAACGAAACAAAATTTATTTAGAAATTAAGATGAAAATGTTTAAGAAGTAAGAAACAGGACAAAGTTTGTTATCTATTGCACAGAATTAGGTCTTGCTGCTTCAAGAGTGAATACTAATTTAAGGGACAGTGCACATCCCTTAAACATTTTCATCTGTTAAAATGTCAAAGGATCAACAGTGATCACAAAACATTGTTCAGGTGCTGTATCGAAGATGGAATAGCTTTTAATAATATAGATGAAAAATCAGATTCTGGAAATCCTCAGTCCAATGGCCATTCAGGCAAAAGTAATAAGTATTTATGAAGATATTAAGGATAAGTACGGCGAATCCCAAGTCAACTTTGTGGCAAGCAACGGGTGGTTTAATAGGTTCAAGCATCGCACTGGTTTCCAAAACATTAAAGTATGCAATGAAGTTGCCAGTGCCAAATCTGCAGCTGCAGAGAAATTTTGTGATGTGTTGGAAAAAATTATTGATGAAGGTGGCTATTTAACGTAGCAAATTTTTAACGTTGAGTGCTCTGTATTGGAAAAAAATGCCGGATTGAATATACATTCAACCCAAAAAGGAAAAGATAATGCCAGATTTCAAGGCTTCAAAGATAGGGCCGTGCTTTTGCTTGGGGCTAATGCAGGGGGAGATTACAGATTAATACAGATTAATTGTACCATTCTGGAAATCCTCGTGCATTTAAGGGCATCAATAAAGCCACCCTACCCATGCATTTCCGATCAAACCAGAGAGCATGGATATCAGTATCTCTCTTTGAGGATTGGTTTAAATGCTGCTTCATTCCCAAGGTTGAAAAATATTGTAAAGATAATGACTTTCTTTTCAAGATTTTGCTTCTATTAAATAATGTTCCTGGACATCCTACGCATCTAGATTATTTCAATTCGAACATGAGAGTCATATTTCTACCGCCAAACACGACTTCACTTATCCATCACTTATGAATCAGGGTGTTATTTCGAATTTTTATTTATGCACAATATTTGCTCAGACATTGTCTGCAGTAGACGGTGAGAAAAATTTTACATTAAGAGACTTTTGGAAATCTTACGGTATTTGCCATGCCACCTTAAACATTAATAAGGCACGGGCTTACTAAAAGTTGTTTAAATGGCACATGGAAGAAAATATTCCCAAAGCATGTAAAAGGCTTTGAAAGTTTTGAAAAAGACAAATCATATGAAGAGGTTACAGATAAGATTTTAAAGGTTGCAGAGCTACTTCAGTTGGAGGTTGATGCCAAAGACGTGGAGGAATTAATATAGGAAGAAGAGAAGAAATTATCTGACGAAGAACTTATATTGACTTTCAGGCAGTGATAGTGGAAGGAGAAAATGCCGACGAAGCTCAAGATGAACCAAATGAGGAGCCAAGACACTTCATCACCAGAGTTGATGGCAGTGGCATTTCGTGAAATTGCATTGGCAATGGCAAGGTTTGAGAAGATAGATCCTGACAGTGAATGATTCTTAAAAGTTAACAGAGGGGTGAATGATATGCTTGCTTGCTACAATTGAAATCTACAATGAAAAAAAAAAAAAAAAAAAAACCACTGGCCAGTCATCCATTAATATGTTCTTTCATAAGGTTGAGCTGCTGACCCCTTCCAAATCTCCGCAGGGGCGTACTTATCAGCTGAAGACGTCAATTCTGGCAACGATGCTCGAGAAGTAAAACTTACTGACGTTATGCCTGTCTCCTCTATTTTTTTGTAATTTTATAATTTTGAAATTTTTTAAAATGCATGCTTTTGTAATTTTTCCTGCGCATGAGATTAAAATTGAATAAATACAATAAATAATTTTATTCACATGTTTGTTGAACATTTTTTTTTTTTTGATTCAATCAATTCATCGAGCACAGTTGCGAGTGCTACACAAGCATGGGGGAAATTCTGACTTATGTAGAGTTCCGCAGAACACAACCCTTAAATTAATCGGGGAGTGGCTGTACATCTGTGGTTTTTACACTCTCACATCAGCAGAGAAGTTCAAATAGGTAACTATCATTCAGTTTGGCCCCAAGCTCATCACAGATATTTACCCAAGTACTAGGAGTGGTACAAAAGTAATGCCTCCTATTTTTTCCCCGAAGAAAATTTAATTCCTACAACTGTGCCTTTTACATCAGTTAATCCTCGATCATTAATAAACACTGTTATTTTTCCACAAAGTTACCAATATTTTCTATGCACTTCTGCCATCTCTTAGTCAGACACTGTATTGCAATTTTAAAAGTCCTTACTCTTGCTCCAGAGGACTTCACAAACACTGCTTGAGCTGGTCGTTGTCTGCAAAATGGGTTTCATGAAGTGCATTCTTCAGCGACTGAAGAGGTCATAGTCGGAATGTGCAGGATCCAGGCTTATGAGAGGGGTGAGGAAAAACAGTGTATCCCATTTCTGTCTCCGTTATGTGCAGACTGGTGTGGAGTTGTTCATTGTCATGGAGAAGAATAACCTCATTAAGGTTTTTGTCTGGTCGAACTCTAGTGATGCAGGCTTTCAACATTTTTAATGTGTCTGCATATCAACTTGAGTTGATTGTGGTGCCATGCTCCAAGAAGTCCGCAAGCAAGACCCCCATTTTTGTCCAATGTAACCATGACTTTACTGAAAGGAGGCTGATTTTTGAACTTCTTTCGTAGTGAATTTTGATGGTGTCACTCCATTGACTGTTTCTTCGTTTCAGAGTCATAATGGTGGACCCAGGTTTTGTCACCTGTGACTATGTGTGAAAAAACCTCTCCTTCACTCTAGCACTGGAGAAGTTCCGTACAGATGGCTTTCCGGGCTTCTTTGTGCTCATATGTCAGCATTTTCGGGAATCACCTGGGTGCAAACCTTGTTGAGCCTAGTTGCTTTATGATGGTTATCACAGCAGATTTCCTATACCTACTGCATTGCACAATTTGCATGTTGTGATGCGGTGGTCCTCTTTGATCAGCAGTTCAATCCGGCTATTGTCTGTTGTTACTGGCCGGCTGCTTCAGGGATTGTCAACAATGTCACTTTCCAGTGGGCCAGGGCAGTGGCTGTGCAGTTCCGCCTCAAAGCCGATGAGGACACTGCAGACCTTATTCTACTCCAAGAACCATATACCTGTATGAAGGTCAGGGTTTTTTTTTTTTTTTTTTATGAAAACCCCAAACACGAAAAGGTATCAAAACCTATAGTACTTAGTACTGTGCATGGGTTGAAGGAGAAGTATGGGGAGAGGGGGATGCCGGAAACTTTGCTCTAGAGACTAAACGTGGGTTTCACCACTTCAAGCCTCCAATAAGCAAAGTGGTGTTATTTCCCCATTGATGAAAGTCATCTACCACCCCTGACCTATAAAAGTGGTCTGCAGCCTGGAAATAATGGCAACACGAATCCCTCGGTTTTGTACAACCTTGGCAGCATGCTCTCACATTGTCTGTTTTATTGTAGTCTCTTTGTAATAGCTCTATACTGCAGACCAGGAGAGAAAGTTACCTGTTAAACTCCATCTATACAGTGCCAAATAAACCCTTTAACCTCCCAACGTTTTGCAATACTCTCTGGGAGGCAACCATAGACATTATGCTCATCACAAGAAACATTGCAGCACATATTACTGACTGGGAAATGAAAAATGCGTGGACCATGTTGGTTCATCACACTGTTATCTACCTAATAGCAAGAAGCATAATACCCAAACTAATGCTTAACCGATTTGTAATAGAAAAGACAGACAAGCAGCTTTTCGAGAGCTCTTAACTACTGGAATAAAGGAACAAGGAATTGATAACCAGAAAAACCCAGACACGCATCAAAGAACAACAACCCAACTCATCACTAATGTTGCCGAAAGAACTGTGAAAAGAAAGATCCCGGCAATGGGCACAGTGCCCTGGCGGACCCCAGATCTCCAAAATATGAGAAGAGACGTTCACACAAAAAGGAAGAAGTTCCAACGAGGGCGGAAATCGTGGCCTCTACTTGACCACCTGCGGAAGTAGAGGCCCTATGGCAACGCTACAGAGAAGCCAGAAACAGATATTCTGAAAAGATTAAAAAAAAAATAATAAATAAGCACGCTTCCTGGCAGCGACTGGTATCAATGACAGGAAATGCCAACCCTTGGGGCGGTGGCTTATAAAATAACCACCAACAAATTCCCCAGGGGCGAAGTTACTACTGCTACCATGACGCCACAAGGAACTCTTAACTACAGCATGGAAGGACTCTATTGTAAACATCATAAACTCAATCATAAGAGAACCACACACTATCCTAACACCAGGCCAGCATGCACTCTGCTGCATAAACAAGGAATACTTCACAAACCAGATGGAACCACAATTCACGATTAAAGAACTCCAAGCCTCAACTGCTCTCATGAGAAACAGAAAATGTCCCAGACCAGACTTATTAGAACCAGAGATAATTAAGAAAACGGTGGACATCACACTCAGCCTCTTAATCCACTATGCAACTGCTGCTTAGCGGGAGGCATATTCTCCAAGGATTGGAAAGCTGCAAATTTGAAGCTGATTCTTAAAAATCCGACCAAGAAACCAGAAATACCAGACTCATCCGGCCTGGGGGCCCGGCGGCCAACGGGCCGGATGAACAATGTGCACAACAAACCAAATACCACATGGCCCATACATTATTTTTAAACCTCTGGCATAGACGGGGTACTGTCACTCTATACATACTACATACGCGGAGATGGGAGAAATCCCTGGAGCCGTCAGACCCTCAACATACCTGCTCTCAACAGCAAGCAAACTATATGAGAGACTCTTTCACAAAAGAATAATTAAACATTACAATGCAGCAAACTCAGTTCTCCTAGGCAATATGGATTCAAACCAGGAACCTCAACAATTGATGCTTTACAAAACCTAGATGCAGCAAAGCAATGCACTAAAAAATACTTCTGAGTCATCTCCATGGACTTCATCAAGGCAATCGACACCCTCTAGTGGCCGAGCATCCTAGACAGACTCAGGGAGGCAGCAATACCAATGAACTTGTACAATACCATCCACTCATATCTCTCAGAAAGAAAGTTGTTGTTGTTATTTGGTTTTAGGAGCATTAGCAACTAGAAAGGTTGACCACCGCATATCCCCAGAGCAACCAAGGCCATATTGCTCCGGGGATATGCGGTGGTCATTCCCTGACCATTCTGCATCCTCTGTATTTAGTGGTCACGGGCTTGAACCCCGGTCTAATCAAGAAGCGTATGCTATGCACTGCTGCTCCTGCCCACCTGGCTACGGAGGCGCCTCAGAAAGAAGGATTGAGGTGGTCATACCATACCAGAAAGTGACCAAACCCAACCACAAAGGATGCCCACAAGGTTCTGTGCTGGGACCATTCCTATGGAGTATCGTTATGGATGAGTTCCTTGTGATGGACCTGGGGTGGTTGCAGCCAGGCCTTTGCGGATGACCTCATCCTTACAGTGGCCGCAGACTAGAGTTAGTCAGGAAAATCAGGCAATGCAGAAACTACAGGATTGGGCAAAACTGCACTCACTGGTAATTTCACCAACTAAAACAAGTTCAATACTTCTAAAAGTACACTTAATGTTGCATGACCTCCACAAATTAAGGCTGACGGCAAAACAGTCAAACTGACGCAAGAAGCTTAAAAATACCTAGGGATACTAATAGACTCTAATTTATCATTCAAAACAACACCTTTATCTGAGAAAAAGGCTCAGGAAATATACATCCATGATTCATCCATCTGGTACAACAAGGCAGTGACAACTGTCAAGAGAAGAATCCTAGATACTATACAGAGAAATTAGTAAAATAACATATAGCAGTATGAATCAGAGCTGTGAGTAGCACAGCTCTGATTCATACTATACAGAGAAATATACTGCTTACCTGTTGAACATTGAGCCCATGCCCTGCAGGCACTGGCGAGAGTCCTTCTGATAGATCCAGAAGTGGTCCATTGTGGACTAATGTATTGGCTTTCAAGAGGAGCCCAGGTCACATTTTTGGGGTATGCAGTCAATCCAGAAAACAGCAAGAAGTAGGAGAAACAGAGACTGGTGCTTCACCTGCAGCAGGCATGGTAAGAGAGATAGATGTCAAACTCAGATAAGGAAGAAATAACACGAAAGTTTATCCCTAAGGTTAGCAGACTCTACCCGAAAAACCCACAGTGGTTTCACCCAGGACACGGTGCAATTAGTGCGAAGCTCAACACAATGAGAACAGTCGATGACCCAACATGCGGATGTGGAGAGCTGGAAACTTGACAGCACGTGATGTATGAATGCGAATAGTATGAAGATCTTCATTGCATACTCATGACTAAAATCACTTATCTCCCCTGGAATCAGGAACATTATTGCTTGGAAACGGAGCAGGAGTACAAAGCATTTAGTAAATTTCTACCAGACGTATATTTGCAAGAAGATGAATGCAAATTGCCCTTCAATGCAATGATGCTGACCAAGATGACTATAAATCACCTGACACGACAACCAAGCCTAAGCTACTTAAGGCAGATAAAACTAATTCAACCCTTGGGAGACCTGGGTGGGACTCTGTTGGATGTGCATGACAAAATACCCAATGAAGCAAAACTGGTAAGCACCAAAGAATTAGATAAAATGAACCACTGAGGAACAAAAAGGCATCCTGCTGGAAGGTGGTCTACTCGGAATTGACTTCATGGACTTGACAACACAAATGAAACTAGACAAGTGATTTATCTGGACCTGGCATCACCACCAAGGAAATCAGTGCATTGACAGAAACTACCAACACCGGTATGACATGTTGCAAAGACAATACTACAGGATATAAGAGCAATCATCAGTATGCTCTATGTGCTGACACTACTTCCTCCTTTTCCCTCCCCATTTTCAACTGATGGAGTAAACCTCCATTGCAATATGGGAACATCTTCCCTTTGGTTCCCTTACTCTAAACTACTCCCCTCCTCAATCTCTAGACCCACTCACTCAAACTTTTTTTTTATTAACCATAGGGCCTTGCCACTGAAATCTTTGGAAACTGGGCAGCAGGATCTGCCAGAGTACCGTTGCGATCTCTCTACTGCCTGACCTGCCTACATGTGGCTAAGGATGGGCAGTAGCGGGTCCCACTAGGGGCCCAACAGCTAAATGGTCAGAGGAACAACATAACATGACACTGCACAACACTAATATACACTCACACTTTTTGAATCCTCTGGCCTTCACAGAGTACTGTGACACATAAACAGAGTGCACAGTGAGATGGAAGAAGAAACCCCTGGGGCCGTTAGACAATGAACACTATCATTTATCCTTAATGTCACTTACCCCACTGTTAAAGTGTCTTACCCAATGTCTAACTGTATTCACATCTAGGGTATTGTTACTATAAACATTTTTGAGATTCATATGGATTTCGATAGGCATCACTTCTTCCTTGGTAAGGAATTCAGTCACCACTCTTTGCTTCTTGATACATATATCTGTAACATCTACCATTTTGAACTATCTTTATGCTGTGCTCATGAGACCAATCACAGCACCACTCAGTACAGTGAAACTAGTGACCACTCAGTGACATTCAAAATGAACTACGACACCACATCTGAATGCAAAAAATTAGGAGGCATTACTTTCATACCTGTCCTCGTGTTAGAGGCTAGGGTACTTGGGAGTTTAATATGATGAGGAAACTGATGCTTGGGTCCCAATTTTGAGTCAGAAAGACTGAATTTTGGTGCAGTCTGATCATTCTGCAACAACTAAATCCTATGCTAGCACCTTCATGATGGTGGGTCTCTTACTAATCTTGATTATCTCCCACCACTCTACCGTATGCAAGGTCTGACACTACACCTAGTAGTATATCTCAGCTGAGGTGACCAGTGAAATGTGAACTATTGAGCAGGAGCCAATGTGTAGTGTCCACAGCACACAGTGGAATGCCAACCCTCTGGGTCACCAGGCAGTACTAGTTGGTAGATGATTCTCATCATCCGGTGCAGTATTATCACTTTGCTCATTGGAGGCTAACAGCAGTGCAGCTCATGTTTAGATGTCATAGCAAAGCTTCTGCAAGCCTGTTTCTTCCATCATGCAGTATGAATAATGCAGGCATCATGGTGAGATCCAATATTCCTTACATTTTGAGGCTACAGCTCTAAAAATGTTTTTGTAGGCCGACTGCTAGATAGTCCAATTTACTAAAACTATTGGTAAACCTTTGTGAGGCATAATAATTAGCTAGTGGGAATCCAAGTAGTTGTGTGGTGAAGGCATCATCAAGACTACTTTAATGTCAAGGAGCTGGGTATCTTACTTCATGTATGCTATATCTAAAAGTTTCATTAATTCATACAACATGTTCCCCCTCTAATTTTACTTTATCTTACAAATACATCACAAATCATCAAACTTAAAGAACAAACTTACTCATTCATAAGATTTAGGCCTTCCAAAAACTTACTCATTCATTTCACAAATATATTGTGGTCTCAGTTCCAATTTCAGTAATGTTCAGTTCTACTTACAGTCTGCGAAACTGTACTGTTTCTGATGAAATTCTATTTATTGGTTGCCTCAACCACTCTATGCTCTATGATTTTATTCTCTTCAAAGGTGATACTTGTGCATATGTCTGTGCTGACATTCCTTGTCAGAGACTTTTGCATCCTCTCCCCATTGTGTTACATTCATCTATTACCTGTATTGTTCTCCCAACTCTTTTTAGCATTAGCATTAGTAGAGGCATTTGATGCAAGAAAGCAAGCTTATGCAGCATCAGCCAAAAAAAAAAAAAAAAAAAAACCCCACTTCCACTTCACCCCTCTGTTCGTTCAAAATACCTGTCCAGCTGAGCCTTAAACTTATTTAGGCTATCAACCTCCACCACAAGGGATGGAAGTCTGTTCCACCAACCAACCACCCGCTGGCTAAAGGCAAATTTCCGCACGTCTATCCTACATCTGTCTTTCCTCAATTTGAATTTATGCCCTCTCAGGTGATTTTTCTGAGCTAGAGGAAGAATCCCATCAGCATTGAGCATGCTTAAACCATTCAAGGCTTTATACACCTCTTCTAATCACTCTGAACATTTTGACCTTTCTAATAATTTTCCATAGTGAATTTAATGTTCGCAATGTCAGATGGTTTTAGTTTTCTAGTTATACAGACCCAGGTGGTGAGATGCTGATGTTTTTCCAGTTACTAATAATCCCACATAGTTTGTTCATTTATCTACCAAAATATCAGGTAATCCTAACCACATACACCCATGATCTTTTTATCACCAATAACTCTTTAAAGTATATGACCTGTGAAAGAGAATGGACATGTGGCATTGGTTTCCATAGTTTAAGTGAAGAATAATATAGCAGGGCCAGTGGAGGCAGTAACTAAGGTAATTTAATAAGTTAACACTTCACCCACTACTTCCCAAGAATTAATTTTAACCTATTAAATTACCTTAGTTACTGCCTCCACTGGCCCTGCTGTATTATTTTTCACTTAAATATATTAATGACCAGTGTTAATGGTTGTTTAGGCACCTCACCTCACAACTTTGTGATGCTCTCTTCTCTTGAGGACACTCTCAGCCTGAAGTCGTTTGGAATTACAAGAATGCAAAATAAGATGATCTGCATGATTTATGTTCTTCTTTTCTTTGGTTGGATTACTGTTTTGAATCTTGTCAGTGAAATTATTTTTTTAGGGATGAAATCCTTTATTTTGGTTTCCATTGTAAAACCTTGTCCTTTAAACTTAGTATTTTCCAATAAATATGCTAAGGCTGTTCAGTATTGAATGTAAGAATGTAGCAAAATACAATTGGCTTCTATTCGAATCCCTAGCTTCATTTCCTGTCTGCATTAAAGATCACACTAGTTTCAAAACAGTTTTTAATCAATCCAGATTTGATTTTGAACACGCTGAGTAGAAAACTTGCCTTTTGAACGAATGGTAGTTGAAAATTCTGATTCAATAAAGCCATTTGCAGCAACTGCTATCCATTTCTGCTTCCACATCTATTGTAGCCTGATGGTTCTGTTGCATTCTCAGCTAAAGATAAAGGCAACACTGTTAAAACACCTCCTGCTGTGCCCAGTGCACTTCACTCACTACCTCCCATGGTCTTCCAACAGCAGGATATTTAGAAGAATTTCGAACAATCTTGAAGGTAAGAAATCTTTGGGTTGGTCCTGTTATCATTTTCCCACTTGCTCTCCAAACTGTGCTCCTGTTCTGTCACCTTTTTACACTTCCTTATTCCACTGGTGCTTGGAAATTTGCTCATCTAGCTGGTTCCTAAAAAGATTGGCAAATCCCTCCTGTCCAGTTATCTCCCCATTGCAATGAAGAAATCCATCAACTGATGACTGTTAAAACTGTCTCAAAACCTTCCATCTGATCAGTGGTTGCCAAAATGGATATAATCAGTTTTGATCTACTGGTGATATATAGGCTTATGTTATTCATTTTCTCTAAGAAGGCCTCTGTAGCCGAGTGGTCAGGAGCGGAAGTGCAGTGGCACAAGGTCTTTGAGTAGACCGGGGTTCAAGCCCCTGACTGCTAAATACAGTTGATCTGCCAACCCGCACTGGACCAGCGTGGCAGATTATGGTCCATTTCCCTCAGCATGAATTGTTGAGGAGGCTTTCATCTTCAGTGGGTTGATAATGGCTGCAGTTTACTTTTTTTTACTTTTACTTTTATTCATCTTTGGACAAATTCAATGGAAAAGTTGGGTGAAACTGAAGCAGATACTCTTGGCACATCCGAGGTTTTTGATCCTGTTTGGCATCAAGATCTACTAAATAAGCACCCATCTTTTGGTTGTCAACTTTTTTGCAATTGGATATCCAGTTTTCTATATAACTGCTCACTGTGGGTGATTCTAGATGGTCTTGTAACTTCTGCAACGGTGTTCCCCAAAGTTCAGATGTTTCTCTTACTCTTTTCATCCTACCTTAATGACATTCTTCCATTGATTGGAAACCTTATTCATAGTTTTGCTGATGATGACACACTACAATCCACTTTCTAGTTTGAGAAAACGTGCCCTATGTGAACAGAGTCAACTTCTCAAATAGCTCCAATTCCTTAAATGCTAATCTCCAGTTAATTCTACTATAGAGAAAAAAAAACTTAATTATCTCCAGTCCTTCTAAACTGAGTCCTTATTTTTCATAAAAAGTCTACCGCTGCTATTCTTATCTTCATTGACACTCAGATTTTTAGATGATCAAGTATCTCTGTTGTGGATTACCCTGACTTATAATCTTTCTCTCTTAGCATAATCACATAAAAAAACTGGGTTTTCATTTTTGCTTTCCTTTGTTCTTATCTCTTCACTCTGTACAAATGTCAAATCCATCCTACCACGAAATATTTTTCTTACATCTGAGATGGTGCACCTAAAACCTCTTTCAAGCTTCTAGACTACATTCAAAGGAGGGCAGTCAGAATAAATTAATGACTAGCCATTCCAAACATTACAAGCCATTTTCCCTTCATCATTCATTCCTCCCATTTTCTGGAACAACTTTCTATTACATGTATTTCCTGAAAATTATAGTTGACAGATTCAGGTCCAATGCCAACAAGTATCTTCTGTGTTCTTGGTTTTGAACTTCTGCATGGTACTAAGTACTGTAGATTCTAATATCTTTCATTTTTTTGATTTTCATTAAATGAAAAACCAAAAAAATTGCATAGCATGTCCCACTGTCTCTCGCTCTGCAAGATATATTGCAGAGCGAGACTTAACAGATTTGATAGTGATTCCCCAAGTTAGAATCAAAACATTGTCATACTGTATAGTGGTTAAGTGTGTGTGGCTAATTTCACTTACATTACAGTTTTAAATAACTAAGTTGTATGGCATGGTTTAATATCCAATAAACTAATAATTTTAACTCACAACTTATGTGGAATTAAGTGTAATTTATATTTATGTATGGAATTGCAGGTATTCCTAAAAGATTACACAACATTGCATTAGATCAGAGATATCAAACCTGCAGGTCATATGCAGCCCTCTAGTATTTGTTGTGTGGTCTCTCCAAATGTT
This sequence comes from Mastigoproctus giganteus, assembly GCF_048544385.1. NCBI lineage: Eukaryota > Metazoa > Arthropoda > Arachnida > Uropygi > Thelyphonidae > Mastigoproctus > Mastigoproctus giganteus. The sequence goes on from NC_143576.1 coordinate 15,280,274, forward strand.
ATCAATTTTCACAGGTTAGCAGGGTTAAACCTATATGAAAATGGTGACACTTAATGGAAATACAGTAATATAAAATTCCTAACCTATACCAACCATCATAAGTAGTCATGAGATAGTATATTTTTGTGCAAGGAGAAAATATTTTAAAAAAATTAAATATTTTATATATTTATCTCAATAATATTACTGCTGTGTTGTGTGGATCACCCAAGAACCATTTGTGCAGCCCACTAGCTTCCTGAGAGTGCTTTTCTGGCACACATGCACTTTCAAGTTTGAGCAGCCTCTGCATTACATGATATTGAACTAAAAGTCACACCAAGTTAACTGATGTCAGTTATGATCTGTTTGAAGTTTCTTTAATTACATGTTTCTTTTGCCCTCTGTTGTGAGACAGCTTTTTATTATCCATTTTGGAGAGGTCTGAGTTAAAATTCTACAAGATTATAGATACTCTTTAAAGGCTTCTTCAGTCGGCCTGTAATAGGGTCCCACCATGAGCCATTCCAAGTTTCTCATCCGGGATAACATGCAGATTTTTTTGGGAACATATACTTGTACAGAAACAATGTATGATAAACTATATGAATTGGCTTGTCATATTTATAGTGGTGCATTATGACTGAAGTAGTTGATGTGCCAAAACTCAAAAACACCCATCATCTTCTGTTCTTTTAATTTTTAAAATGTTTTCTATGTATCAGCTTTTCAATATATTCCTCTTTCATGCTGTTAAATTCATTCTTTTCAACAGAATTTGCAAGTGTAGTAATTTTCTAAACCTCTTCCTGAATTCTGGAGAGGCCTAGTTGTTACATTATAAGAGGAATGGAGGATCTACTTAATTAAGCAGATCCTGTTAATCAGAAATTTGAATTGAATCAAGCACAACAAACAAATCATTGTACACCAGGTCTAATTGTCCTTTTTTTTTTTTCCTTATTGAAAACATCAAAGAAATGTCACATTATCAAAAAATGTGCTTATGCAAATTCCAGTTTGGAGCATAGGCCTGAACATTGCATATAGTCAATTTAATAAGGTATATACTGTATTTCATATGAATATAAGCTCTTAGAATGTTTCCTAATAGCCTTATAAGTATCTGTTTTGTATATTTTGTTAAATATTTTTGTATAGTGCATCATGAAAATACGATGTACATTTTCTTCTAACCCACATTTGGAGATAATGTGCACTTATTGTATAATTATGACCTGTATTTACACCTACAAAACTTACTTTTAAAAAATGTTCATAGTATACTCAAAAATAGTTTATGAAAATTTTCAAATTTCATAAACTTGTAAATAGCTTACAGTGGGTTAGGACTATTATTGTAAAAGCCTAGGATAGGAATTAAGTTCAGTTATCCAGTATGGATGGCCAGTGCTCAAAACAGAAGGAACTGGAAAGTTGCTGGAGAGGCCTTCATCCTGCAGTGGATTGAAAATGGCTGATGATGATGATGATGATCCAGTAACTTCTGTGGTGGTTAATTAAAGAAAAATTGTTTGATTTCAGTGATTTTTAGGTGATTTTAGATGCTTTCGATACTCTAAAACTATTTTGTAAGGTTTTGTGACATCTATGGATATCTTGATTTGAAGGTTGCCATGCAACCATGTTAGTGTGCATCTGTGCATAGTTTGGGGAAAGGGGATTTTGACTGGTTGCACGAGACTATAAATAGCCTTAAACAGTTAAATGCTGATATCATGGCCATTGTTGAATATTCTTTGAAAATATATTTATTTATTGTTATTTTTTGTTGTTGGTTGTAGTGCCATGTGGGCCCTAAATATTAAATGTGTTCATGTTATTGGTTATTTAAAAAAAAACAAAAAAACTTTAAACTGTTCCTTACATTACCAATATAAGGAAGGAAATACATAGATGGTTTATTATCTTTTTTATTTATTTTATTTTTAATTTTTTTTGGTTGGTGCAGCAAATACCTGAGGTTTCCTTGCACTTTATTGATTAATACTAAACAGATAGTATTTTACAATAAAATAGGTTAACTTTAAGGTACTCAGGAACCCTACAAGCTATAGCTACTATTTTTGGTGCAAAATAACTGAAAAATAAATTGAAACATTAAATGGTTTTCATATTCCATAAAGTTAGCATTGTTGCTGATCAAGTGCATCCATTGTCTCCAGTTCTCCATTAACGTCATTTTCCATCAGGATGATGCACTGTATCATAAATGGGCAGAATGTGGAATATTAGCAAAACTTCACCTGCATTCCTATTCCAAATCTCAACCCATTTAAGGATCTCTAGGATGAATCTGTTAACTCATATACTAGGAGTTGCAGATCCATACCTGGTATGAATCTGTCATAATCCAAAGCAGACATCACGATAAGACACACCTCATGTAGTGTTCAATAATTGCATTAAGTCCATATTATGGTAGATTATCTACCATAACATGGACTGTTATGGACTTATCCAGATCCATGAAAGTCTAGCATTTTTTTTTTATTTTTTTATGGAAGCCCCAAACACGAAAGGTATCAAAACCTATAGTACTTAGTACCGTGCATGGGTTGAAAGAGAAGTATGGGGGAAGGGATGCCGGAAACTTTGCTCTAGAGACTAAACATGGGTTTCACCACTTCAAGCCTCCAATAAGCAAAGTGGTAGTATTGCACCGGTCGATGAGAGTCATCTACCATATTAGAATTAAAATAATTTTTTTAAAAATACCTTTTTTAATTTAAGAATAATTTAAGAATATTTAAGAATAATCGTGTAATATTTCATTTCAGTATGGTAAAGATTTTGAAAGCATCCAATCATATATTGCCCAAAGAAGCAAGAAAAAAGGAATTCCACCAAATATGATCAAAAACAAAAATCAAGTCCGTCACTTTTATTATAGAACATGGCATAAGATTGCAAAGTATTTAAATATTGAAGAGGGTAAGTAAATTCAAATATTTTAATTTTTTTTTTTTTTTTTGATAAAGAAGGGATTGTTATTCTGAGGAATACCAAAACGGTAAAAAGAATTTACTTTGTTTTTAAAGGGATTAAAAATTAAATTCTTTCAGTCTCTTAGCTTGTATAAAATAAACAAGAGTTAGCTGACAATTTTATTCAGGCTCTCCTCGTTTTTTTGCACTCTGATACAATCCCAAGGTGGCCAGAAGAATTTACATCTCTGTTGAAAATGTTTTAAAACAACTTATATAAGCACTGTAGTTGATATTTTTTTTGTGGTAGTGCAGACTAGTGGTAAGGTATACTTCTCTATGACCACAGCCAACCCTTTTGAATACTGTGGGTAGTATCCTGTTGTTGATTAAAATTGATACTGAGTAGATTAATTATTTAAGAGATGTTTTCTATCAACATGTTGGTGCTTGTGTCATTAGTTAGATTGCCCCCACCATCTCTCTCTCTCTCTCTCTCTCTCTCTCTCTCTCTCTCTCACACACACACACACACACACACACACACACACACACACACACACACACACACACACACACACACACACACAGAGCTATGTAGAGATACCTTTTTTTTTTTCACTCAATTTCATGGTTGTATCATAATTGGTTACATAGTATTTTATATCTTTTTTGCAAAAATTCAGTTTTTCTCCATCTTTTTTCAAAAAATAGTAAAACATCAAAATTGGAAAATTTTAAGAATTCTGCATATTTTTGCTTATATTCATTAACAAGAAAGTGGCCATAAGGTGTGCTAGTTTACATTATAAAATATGAATGTAGCATCATAGCCTTGTTCTCCGTAATATACAAATATTTCATCGTACTTCTGTGGTACAAAGCTGATTAACAATATTTCGGTAAGATCTCCAAAAATAGTGTGTAAAATTTCAGAAGACACACACACACACACACACACAAGGCAAACATGTTGTAGTAACATGTTTGCCTTGTTTACTGTATGTAAACAATATCATATGGTGGGAAACTTGATGTATTCAGACATTTGCTACTAAATAAGCATAAGGGTATTGTACAGTTCATAGACAGAAATACAAAAATGGATGTGGCATTTCATTGTGACCATGATGTCATAAAATGTTTATTTGCAATTTGTCATAATTTAACATAACATAATTTTTCTTTGAGTTGTGCTGATTGCACAGATATGTCATTCAGAAATATGTTTCTCAATAGTGAAATAGCAAAAAAAAAAAAAAAAAAACCTGATGTAGAAGAAGAAAAAAAAAAGCATTTTAATGAAATTACATGGACAGTGGAAAGAAGAGGTAGTGATCGCTCTTAGAAATGGGGCAATTTCGATTGCCATAGATGGCAGTAATCAAAATGATTCCAAGCTACATCCCATTGTTGGTGTCTTTTTGTAATAATAATTATAGTACTTCCAGAACACACAGCAGCACTCCACCTGGTCATAAGGAATATAGACAAGCGGTATACCCCACTCAACCTAAGCGAGGAGTCCCCCTCCCAATCAGAGGGCACAAACAAAGCTAGAAAGATGGGCAAAGAAGACACTCCATGGCAGACACTATAATGATCTCCATCAAGATCACATAGATAAAATTGCTTCCAATGCAAGGCTCACGAGCGGGGCAGTCTTCCCCCGAGACTGAAGGATTTATGCTCGCCATCCAAGACCAGAAACTATAGAAAATACATCTCCAAGGAGCCCGGAGTGTTCGATGACACAAGTCGACGATGCCACCTGACCTCAGAAACGATCCAACACATCACCGCGGGATGCAAGGTGATCACCCAGACTGGGTACACTCATAGTCACAATCAGGTAGCCAGGATAATACATTAAAAGCTAGCAAGGAAATACACCAGTTAATCAAAGAAAGTGTACCATACTACAAGTACTAACCCCAGGCAGTACTAGAGACCACAACCCACAAGCTGTACTGGGACCACACCATAATAACGGATAAGACAATCCCACACAGCAGACCAGACATAACCCTTGTGGACAAGAAGGAAAAGGCTACCTATCTGATTGCCATAGCAGTACACTGACAACCTGCAGGAAAAAAACCCATGGGGAAAAAATCAGAAAGTTCACAAACCTAAGACAGGAAATCAAAGAAATGTGGCATATGCAACAAGTAATGACCATCGTGTTAACTACCGGTATGGTGCCAAAGACCCTACATAATGGCCTAGCAGCATTAGGTCTCCCAGCGAACACCTACAAGGAACTCCAGAAAGTCACAATCCTGAACATCTGTAGGATAGTGAGAGAGTTCATCGACCGACACTAACACCAGACATAACAAAAACCACCCTGTGTATTTGGTAGCAATACCTATTGCAAGGTGGAACTCCCATCAGGGAGAAATAATGTAAGAGCAATAATAATAATAATTGACAGATTAAAAGTACCTTTTCTCTCAGTGTCAGTGTTAAAGATGACTCTAAAATATGATAGCATTGAGCATCTTCTTCTGAACAGCCTGAGAAAGCATGTGGGATTCCTTATATATACAGTCGAAGTTGGTTATAACGAGCACAGAAATAACGAGATCATGGCTGTAATGAGCAAAAAGCCAAAATGATTTTAATTTATGTGTATTCCCATAAAATTGCTCACTGTTATAATGAGTGTACTACATGGATATACCATACAAATTTTGGTAACTATGCAAACATTCTTAATTGCTTGGGTAGTCAAAAAAACCCAATTCTTGGAACATACAAAAATGAAAAGGGCAACAGCTTTTATGACCATCCGCATTGGATTAGTAGCTGATTTATGACCTTGTCCTTTCGGACTATACAATAGTGCATTGGCATTTGGCTTGTCACATTACTCTATATACAGATTGTCTTGTATTCGCTGAACCATAAATTTATTTCGTGACTTCTAAGAATTTTGTATGCATTTCGGGGCTTCTAAGAACTTTGTATGCATTTCAGGACTTCTAAGAACTTTCAATTTTAAAGTAAAATCAGTTGGAAATGAACTCTTCTTTCAGAAACATGTCTACTAACGAAAGAAAGTGTCTCTCGATTTGCAAAAAAGTCAAAATTATTCTTGAGTTAGAACGTGGTGCAAAAAATGCTGTGAAGGGTGTAAAAAGTTTTCTTTATCCTTTCAACAGTATCGAAATTGTGGAAGAATAAACATGTTTACATATCGGCACCGGAAAAGAACATAACTGGAAAAAATAATTTAGAAAGTGCGAGGGTGCAAAAATTTAGAAAGTATAATGAATCTAGCATTCACAAAGAACTAGATTTTCAGTAGATGTCCGATCTTGAAGGCTCAAATGGAAAAATTTGCAAAGCAATTTGGACGGGACGGTTTTGTATATAACAGCGGTTGGCTGGATTGATTTAAAAACCAAATACAAGCATTTTAATACAAATAATATGTAGGTATATACTAATACTAATATTATTTTTTTATAATAATAATATACTGTTATTATTTTATTCTCTCTAATATTTCTTTTGTTTTTTGAATCTGTATTTTTATCAAGTTATTGAGAATTAAAAAAAAAATAGGAGGTAGATTTAACTCATCACTGATATAGTGAGTAATGGTTATAATGCGGAAATTTTGTCAGTCCTTTGATGCTCATTATAACCAAGTTCAACTGTATATTTATTATTATTATTATTGATATATGTAAAAAACCAGCTGTTTGGCACTTAGTGTTGATAATGCACTTGTTAAGGTAGACCTAAAACTTAGGGCAGCTTAGAAGATTGAGCACTTGGTGGTAATAGGCTGTCCTTATCATCTTAAGATGAAAGAAAGTGAAAGATGATAAAGCAAGATAACGAATATTTGGTGGAAATTTTCTACTTTATAGAGGGAAGTGTTAAAAGGAAAGATAGACTCAACTGATGCAGGCCACTGAAGTAAAGACTTTGAAGTATATGGCTGTCTTCAGTGAAATATATAAATAGATTGGTAGAATGGTGGCAACCTTTGACAAGTGAAAGGTTGCCACAAAGAAAAGGTTAGCTTTGAGAAAAACCATATGAGCAATTTTCAGAGTTAACAAATTGGAGAGTACAACAAGCAATTGCTAGTGAGTGCCACTGACTCATGAATTGCATTACAGTAAATATTCTGTGTTACCTGCAGTAGCATTAGCTTTACTGATACTTTCCTTGTGGATAGATCTCCTGTTGTAAGAATTAAATGGTGCGAATTGTCATTGTTTGCCATAACTTTTTTTGTTACCAGTAAACTATTATTGTTCAAAACATTGCTCTTTGTATGGCTTTCTCTTGATTGGTCACTGAAACTGATCTTCTCTACTGAAGGCCTTACTCATTTGAAAAGATCTGTAATTAAACCCAAAATTGTGGGATTTGATTCTAGGCAAGGGACTTATTGAGTCCTCATAGCTAAAAGAACTCCATTCTGTAAAAAAGGTGATTTTAACATTGATGTTTCAAAGATAGTTAACACACCTTCTTCAAAGTAACTGTGGTGTGATGTGTTAGAGTTGTAAAGTTCTATGTAATAATGGGCTAGCTATGATGTAATATGGTCAGTTGACACTTTTTTTTTTTTTAAATTACTTCAATGCATAAATATTTGACTAGAAATAACACAGAGTTAAAAAGAGAGTGAAGATGAAACAAGATGATACTATTTGTATTAAAAAAAGAATTTAACATTGAGTAATGACAACAAGTTAGGTAATGTAGAGTCTGTTACATTTCAGGGTTAAGTGGTAATAAATCATGATTTATAACCAAAAAAAAAAAAAAAAAAAGCAATAACTTTTGTGCACAAAGCAAAGACATTTTTTTTCTGTGCTCCTGTCCTATGCCCATTCATTTCTTCAATAAATGCTCCGGAATACATATCTTCAGTCACAATATGCACTATTTTGATAGCCAGTGTGATGTGTATGTAAAAAAAGAAATAAAGATTGCTGGATTTTTACTGGTCCAGTTTTAATAAAATTTGGGAAGGCTCAGCAAATTGCTCTAAAAGAGCCAAATTTAAAATCTTTTTTTGATGAAAATCCATCTACTGAGAGTTTAGTTATTGTATGATGATGGACAGACACGGTGAAGGCAGTAGGCACTTTACACAAGTATGCTAATGTACCAAAAAATGGATGAGGTAATACCAGAGAATAATTATAGTAATAATTATTTATGTCTGTTTCTTAACCCTCTCTCATTCAAGATGAAGAATACTCGTCGGAATATTTGGATTCTGTCTGGTAATTAATCTGTTGCTTATTAGTGAATTAGTAGTGGGTACATCATTGTAAATGCATCCCATACTCCTCAAAGTTAGTGTTTATCACAGCCAGCCTTTTTCCTTCTTTCAGTCTTCCAGCTTCAAACAGCATTGCCAGGTAATTTGGATATACAGGGTGTCCATAAATTATTGACCACTTATTATATAACAGGAATTACAAGAGATATCGCCGACCGGGCTAGCCGGGTGGGTAAAGTGCCTGCCTGGTAACCCAAAGGTCGCGGGTTCGAATCCCGCCTCGGGCTTGGATCAAAGTATTGCAAAAACCTTGGGAGGTGCATTATGGCCGCAGAAGCCTATGCGCCAACAACTACCAAAAAAAAAAAAAAAACCCCAAGAGATATCAGCAAACAGTTTTTTTCAATGGAAAGTCTAATGGGTGTCCAAACAGTGTACAATTTCACACCAATGTTTTTTAGTATTTGAGGTGTTATGGAAGCAGTTGCATCAATGATTTGTTCACGTAGTTCATTCAGCTTTCATTATGTATATGATACACCCAGTCCTTCACATAACCGGCGCATTATAGCCTTAGATGCTAATGTGCCATAAAACTCTAAAACAAACAAACAAACAAACAAAACCTTCACATAACCACAGAAAAAAGCCCAGTGATGTTATATGTTTGGTTGATGTTTTGCCGTCTGCAGAATTACAAAATGCTCTAGTGTGTCTAAGTAATTGTTACTATTTACAGTAGCCCCATGAAAGACACAGCACACATTCAATTTTGAGGAATCTGTTCATGTTCACTAAAGACATGAGTGGTTTCACTCCCCCCAGATCCTGCAGTTGACTGCTCTGGACTTGTAGTGGACTCATCACTAAAGACAAACTCTGTTCGAGAAGTTGTCATCACTTTCAGTTCTATTGCACATCCACACCAAATGTTCTCCAATATAGTGGATCATCTGGTTTCAATGCTTGCACAAGCTGGATTTTGTATGCTTCAGATGGTGTCAGAGAATCTTGTCAATGGTTGATCGGCACATTTCTAGTTCTCTGCTAGCATGATGGATAAATCTATCCTTAGGCTGCATATAAAACTTTCACTAACACACTCAACATTCTCGATGCTTACTGCAGCCACTGCAGTTCCCTTAAATTGTTCTACTCATTGCTTAATGGACTTGCCTGAAGGTACTTCACCTCCATATTCCTGGTAGTACTGTCTTTGTTCTGTAAATACAAATTTAACCTCAGCAGACCATAATACATACATTGCTTTCTGTTGCCATTGCCATTTTAGTGGTTATTGTGAGGTGCAGCTGTTATCAACACTTTTATCATATCCATTTAAAGGTCAACAAATCCTAAATACAATTTATTGTTATGTTCCAAGCCATTTTTTATAATTTATCTGTGTGAATATTCGATTTTGCCCTTTTCCATCACATCGTCAAATATTCAATAGCCATTTTCAATCTACTGCAGGATGAAGCCCTCTCCAGCAACTTTCCAGTTCTTTCTGTTTTGTGCAATGGCCATCCATGTACTGCCCACAAAGTACATGGATGGCCTTGAAGGTCATTTGTCCATCTCTGTTGTTGTCTTTCAGGTTTTCTTCTAGCTCCTCTTGGGTACCATTCTGTTATTTTCTTAGTCCATCTGTCATCATGTTTTCGAGCTATGTGTCCTACCCAAGTCCATTTCAGTTCTCTAGTTTTGATAGGAATGTCCTTGACTTAAGTTTGCTGCCTAATCCATGCGTTTCTCTTCTTATACAACAGTCTGATTCCTAATATAATTCATTCCGTTCTTCACTGTGTAGTTCTCAGCTTATCTTCCATTCTTTTGGTGAGTCCCAAAGTTTCACTTCCATAAGTCATAGTGGGTATACGTTGGTTCATTATTTTATGTTTCAGACAAATTGGGACATTCTTACTCGGTATGTAACTATATTTCCTGAATGCTATCCATCCGAAATTTATTCTTCTTTTAATTCCAGCCATTTATCATTATTACAGCTGCTGACTTGTCCCAGATAAGTATATGATTCCACCTTTTCAATTACTGCTCCTTCAATCATTATATCCCTTTCTGTGGCATACTTGTTCATCATTAGTTTTGTTTTAACCATATTCATATTTAGTCTGAAATCCTTGCTAACTCTGCATAACTGATTAAGATTTTCCTCTAATTCTTCTGGATCATGGCTTATGATCACAATGTCATCTGTAAATTGTAAATGGTTTAGGTACTCTCCATTTACATTGACTTCTTTCTGCAACCAGTCTAATCTACTGAAAGCTTCTTCAAGGGCAGCAGTAAACAACTTCGGAGATATTGTGTTTCCTTGTTTAACTCCTCAGTTTTAAATTTACTACTGTCTGTCTAGTCTGATAAAGGAGATAGCATTCTCATATATTTTCTTCAAAATCATAATGTATGGGATGTCTGTGCCTTGTCTTTCCAGCACTCAAAACTTTGCTGTTTGGAGTCAAACGCATTTTCATAATCCATAAATGCTAGGCATAATGGTGTTTTTTATTCTTTTGCTTTCTCTATTAGCTGTGATATTACGTGAAGGTGATCCATAGTTGAGAATCCTGTTCTAAAGCCAACCTGCACTGTCAGTTGATTCCCAGATGACCTTTGCAAACAACTTGTAGATGTGGGATAACAAACTAATTGGCCTATAATTTCCAATTTCTGATTTATCTTCTTTCTTATGCAGCAAAATTATGATTGCATTATTCCACTCTTTTAGGCGTCACACCTTTCCTAATGTAGTTTGTGAAGGGTCTTGCCAGTTTCTGTGCCATGTCTTTTCCTCTTAATTTTAACAACTATACAGTAACTTCATCTTCACCTGGGGCTTCTTGATTCTTCATTTTCTTCAATGCACGTTCTTCCTTGTAAGGAAGGATATTGGGTATGTCATATGTGTTGCTAATTTGTGATCCATCTTCTCCACTGCTGGCATCATTTCCTTGCTCCTTACATAATACTTTATAGTAGTCTTCTGCAATTTGTATTATGCCTTCTCTGCTATTTATAAGTACACTATTCTTCAGATTCAGTATCATTTGCCTTTCTATATTACTGCTCGTGACTGCTGATTTAAGTCCTTTGTTTTCCCTTAATGCTTGTTCTACTTTTCTTGTGTTAAATCTTCTTATGTCCACTTTCTAATAGCTTTGCATAAATTAGTATACTCAATTTTGTTTTTGTCAGTGTTTATCTTGCTCTTCATTGTTATCTTCAATTCATCATGACAAGTGTTTCTTACTAATTGTTTCTTATTTGAATTTCTTTTTAGGTGTCTTGGGCTTTAACACTTTCAGAAAGTTGTTGTTTTCCTCATCGATATCTTGGTCCTGAAAGGTCTACAGAAGATCAAACTTATTTTTAAGTTTCAGTACATACTTCTTTTTCTCCTCTTCTGTTATCTCAAAGACCTTTGTATTATTTACTCAAGTCAGTTTTTTTCCTTTATTTTCTTACATCTATGTTGAGTGTGCATCTTACCACTCTGTGATCACTTCCAACATTTACCTTGTTCAGGACTGTTACATGTTCACAAGATATGGACGTTTATTATGAAAACTCCAGTCAGCTCTTGATCTGGTCCCAAAAAAGGATGTTTTGATACTCACGGGTGATTTTAATGCAAAAGTAGGCAAGATAGTTTCTTCTAGTCTGGAATGGCTTAGGTTTGGTCTTAGCACTAGAATTGAGTGGGGTGAAAGTTTAATTGAATTTTGTCATCTGAACAGTCTTGTCATATGTAACACCTGCTTTCAGCAACACCTGAGAAGGCTCTACACATGGAAATCTCCTGATCATAAAATAAGGAATCAGATTGATTATATCTTTATGCAGCAAAGGTGGCATTCCAGTGTAATCACAGCAGAAACACTTCTGGGAGCAGATTGTGGCAGTGATCAAGGGGCCAGATATTGCTGAGCCAGAATTCATCATCAGCTACTCCACATTGTTCTCAAGCTGAAACTGAAAAAGATCATGAATAAGGTTTTCCTAGATGATTGGATATAGAAAATATTCCAAATGATTATATGCTTGAAACAGGCAATCGTTTTCAAGCTCTATTAGAACTAGATGACGATATGCTGCCTGAGGAAATGTGGGAAAATACAAAAAGCATTATTAAGGATTCAGCAAATAGACACATTAGAGAAAGGTCAAAGATCACGAAGCTTGGATTACAGAAGCCACTTTTAAACTTATTGAACAGAGAAGAACTGCAAAAGCCCAGGGTGTACAAGGAAACAAAGAGTATCAGGAACTAAGCAAAGTCATCAAGTGCTGTTTAAGCCAGGACAAACAGGATTATATCAATCGAAAGTGTAAAGAAATCGAATACCACAACAAACAAAACAACACTAAAAAGATTTAAAAAGTCCTTAAGACAAAAGTTCTGACCAAAACTTAATATAATTAAGCACTTCAAAGGGGAAATTTTAACAGAGGAGAACACAAAGGAAGGTGGAAAGAATACTGTGAGCAGCTCTTCCAAGCACCTACTGGCACTAATGATCTGCCACCCCCCTTTTCAAGAGTGTGATCACGAACCATTTCCACTGAAGGAAGAAGTCAAAAAAGCCATCAGAGAACTAACTTGTGGCAAGTCACCTGGAATTGATGAAATCCCAGTGGAATTGATTAAAGCTACAGGTGTGAAGGGTGCTGAGTTTTTTCATAAAATGATTGTAAAAATTTGGGAAACAGGACGGTGGCCATCAGATTGGAAGAAATCAATTTTCATCCCCTTATCAAGAAAAGGAGATCTGAAAATTTGCTCAAGGACTATTAGCTTAATTTCTCACACTAGCAAGCTTCTTCTTAAAATCATATTGAAGAGAATCTCAAGAAAACTTGAAGAAAAATGCCAGAAGAGCAAGCAGGTTTCAGAAGGGGTAGAGGAACCAGAAATCAGATCTTAAACCTACGACTGATTATTGAAAAATGCAAAGAATTCAATGTTCCAGTCGTTTTGTGTTTTATAGATTATGCAAAAGCATTTGATTGTGTACAACATGAGAAACTATGAGAAACAATGACTATTATGGTTTCCCAGTCCACATAATTCAGCTGATTAAGCTATTGTACCAGGAACAGGAAGGAACTGTGAGAACGAACATGGGAAACACTGACTTTTTCACAATAGGTAACGGTGTCAGGCAGGGCTGTATTTGGTCACATCATCTTTTTAATCTTTATGCCGAAGATATCATGCATGAAGCTTTGGAAGATTTAGAGACTGACATCAAAATTGGAGGACTGAAGATAAAGAACCTTCATTATGCAGATGATACTGTGCTAATTTGTAATTCTAAGGATCATCTTAAAGAAACGCTGAGGAGAGTATGTGAAGCAAGTAAGAAAAAAGGGTTGTTTCTGAATGTGTGTAAAACTAAAATTATGATGATTGGTGATAATCTCGATTCCAGTAAAGTGAAGGTTAATTGGCAAGATATCGAAGAAGTTGATGAATTTGATTAGTTAGGGTCAAGAATAAATAAAAATAGTTACTGTTCAAACAATGTAAAGAGATGACAGGCAATTGCTAAAACATTGGTCAGTGATCTGATAAAATTATGGAGAGATCTAAAGACAAAACTGAGAATCATTGATTTGTTAATTTTTCTAGTTGCCACTTATGGATGTGAAAGATGGAAAGAGTTGGAAAGCTGAAAAGAGTTGGAAGAAAATTGAGGCATTTGAAATGTGGTGTTACAGGAGAATACTGCGTATTTCTTACTTGGATCGAAGAACAAATGAGTGGGTATTGAATAAAATTGGCAGGCCTAAAATTCTTCTTGATAGCATCAACAAAAGAAACCTCAAGTTTTTTGGTCATATAGTAAGAAGGAACTTTCTGTTGAAGAATATAATGGAAGGAAAAACTGAGGGGAAGAGGTGCAGAGGAAGACCTGCAACTAGGTGGAAGAGTGTCAGTGAACTTCTGGGCATGACACTTTGCGATGCTACTTGTATAGCAAATGGTCGATGCAGTTGGAGGAATTTGTTGGTGGCCACAACAGCTCCTCAGGGAATTATGTGACTGGAAGAAGAAGAAGAATGTCCTCCTTCTGTTCACCAATTCCAAAATTTCCTATAGTTCTGTCTGTTTTGTCTCTTTCCAGTCGTAGCATTGAATTCCATTATTCAATGCTACGACTCACTACACCATAATGATGGTGTAGTGAGTTTTCTGTTCATCTAGAAGTCTCTCAATTTCAGTGTATATTTCTTCAATCCTTTCATCATCATGGCTCGATGTTGGTGCATATATCATTATGACCTTTGTGCCTTTTTTAAAAATTTTTTTTTTATGTAAACCCCAAACACGAGAGGTGTATGAACCTATAGTACTTAGTACCGTGCTTGGGTTGGGGATTGAGAAGACGAAAGAAGATATTTGTTGACATTGGACTTGAACTTCTGTAGACTGTAATTTTCAGGAAATACGTTTGAAGGAAGGTTGTTCCAGAAAACGGCAGTTGAATGAATAAACGGGGAAGATGAAAAGTTGGTCCTGTGAGTTTGAAGTTGTACAGTAAATGGATGTTGGCTGGTGGCGGCATGTGTTCGGACTGTTTTGAAAGAGAGAGCGGGAATTATAGAAGCCAATTCAGAAGAACAGTGCCCATGGATGTATCTCTAGAAGAGGCATGCAGCAGAAACAGTACGTCTGTGAGACAGTGAGTGGAGAGACTCTGTTAGAGATGAATCATTAATTAACCTAACTGCCCTCTTCTGAATGGCATCAAGAAGCCTGAGAGAGGTTTTGGGAGCACCACCCCAGATGTGGGAACAATATTCCATGGCAGGGCGGATTTGCGATTTATACAGAGTGAGTGAGCAGCTGTTTGGAAGAAAAATAACGCCGAGAGCGAAAGAGAAAACCAAGTTTCTTAGATGCAGAGGAAGCAATATTCGTAATGTGCTTGAGCCAAGAGAGATTAGAAGTCAGGGTAATCCCCAAAAGAGATATATCATTTTGCCTAGAAATCGGAGTGTCACTAAAGATAAGCATAGGAGCAGAAGAATCCTTTTTGCGAGATATAAGACAAGACTGAGTTTTAGAAGGGTTGAAATCAACTAAGTTGTCTTTGCCCTACTGGAGAATTACCTGAAGATCGGCATTTAAGGAATTGGTAGCAGGTTTTCGAGAAGTTGAAGTTGATTGAACAGAACAAGGTTTCTCAAAATGGAAAGTGGAATGCAATGTGCTATCATCGGCAAAACTGTGGATAGGATTTCCAGTCAATGGAAGAAGGTCATTAATATACAAGAGGAAAAGAGTTGGGGAAAGAACTGAAACTTGGGGGACACCGGCATTAGTGGAGAAGTTGGAAGACAGAGAGCCATCTACCATCACCCTCAGTGAGCGATCAGAGAGAAATTTGGATAACCAATTACTAAAAACAGTTGACAAACCATAAGATGGAAGCTTGTTTAGAAGACCTTTATACCAAACACGATCGAAAGCCTTTGAGATGTCAAGAGCAACTACTTGTGTTTCACCGAACCTTTTCATTGAATTAGTTCATAAATGGGTAACATAAACCAGAACATCACCAGTGGATCAACACTGACGGAATCCATACTGGTGATCGTTGATCAGACAGAAGGTTTCTAGGTAGTTTAAGAGTTGGCAGTTAATTGATTTCTCCATTACTTTAGAAAGAGTAGAAGTAATTGCAATGGGACGATAATTGGATAGGAGGGATTTGTCACCCTTTTTAGAAACTGGCTGGATATGAGCAAATTTTCAAGCAGAAGGAAAAACACCTTTGGAATAAGAAAGTGAAAAAAGGTGGCAAAGAATAGGAGTGAGTTCAGGAGCACAGGTTTTGAGAACAAGTGGAAAAATACTATCGGGACTTGGAGCTTTCTTAGCATCAAGATTTGTCAAAATCCTTCTGACCTCCTTTTGACGGAAGACCACAGGAAGCATTGAATGGAGCATGGTGGGAGGTGTTTTACCAAGATCATTAATATATGAGTTGGAAGAAAAATGGGATGCTAGCAGATCAGCTTTATCCTTGGCTGAAGTGACAACAGAACCATCTGGTTTGGACAGAGGTGGGAGCAGAGATGGGCAAAAGGTGCGGCCAATAGCTTTGGCAAGGGACCAGAATGCTCGGCTACCATTAGGGCAAGAAGCAAGTTTTCTACTCTTAGCCTGTTCAAACTCTAGTTTGGACTGATTAATAACTGCTTTACAATTGTTGCGAGCTTTGGTGTACGCAGAAAATGAAACTGAAGAATTAGAAACAAGCCAATTATCATATGCAACATTCTTCTCTTGAACAGCCTTAGCACATTTATTGGAAAACCAAGGTTTAGATAAAGGAAGAGATTTTAAAGTGGAGTGTGGGATAAAGGATTCCATTCCTGCAAGAATAATTTCACTGACACGATCTGAGCAAATGTTGACATCAGAAGTTTTGAAAGAGTAATCCGACCAAGGACAAGAAGAAAAGAAATCTTGCAGGTCATCCCATTTTGCATTCTTGTAATGCCAAACAACACAAGGTTGGGAATAGCCATGAGATAGAGGCTCCATTGGAGAAGAGACAATCACTAAGTTGTGATCTGAAGTGTCTAAAGGACCTCTCACTTCGACCATGTACTTAGAAGGGTTGTTTTTGAGAAAAAGATCAAGCATGTTGGCTGTATGATTAGGATTGTCCGGTATTCGTGTAGGTAAATGAACAATCTGTGCAAGGTCATTAGTAATTGCAAAAGCCTCAGCATCTCGACCAGCTGGGTTAGAGAAGACCAAAGAGAGTAGATTCCAAATTGCCAAGTCTTTGACAGGGAATATCAGAACGGACATATGCACAAGAAAGGAATCATACAGTGAATAATTTGGGCATCTGAGATGAGCAGTAGTTGAATAAACCGATAACTGAGATTCCGTCAGAAAAAGTACATGGGGTTTGGCAGACTGAAGTGGAAATGGACATCGTTAAGATTCGAATTGAGACCACGTATATTTGTGAAATGAATTAGGAAGTGCTTGGGATGTTTAGATCTTTTTGCAGATAATCTTGCTCTATTAGTTTGACAATTCATGGTGTATTCAATAGTAAGAAAAAGTGGGTGGGACATGCTGTATGAAGTAATGAAATTTTTGGATATGGCATACACATGGTAAGAATATACCCAGATCTTTGACATAACATGGCCTAGACAATGCTCCCCGCATACACACTACTCGGACTCCCTCCAGTCACTATCTGGTAGAGTAGAGGTAGCAAGATTATACACTAGCTGATCTGGAAGCCTCTCAGAGAGTTACCAATAGGTTCGGTCCGGTGTACTAACTAGCGGCCGGCCTGCGAACACCGTTTTAGAGCTGTACCCTCGAAATGTAAGGAATATTGGATCTCGCCACAATGTTCATCTTAATCTCAAAAGTCATCAATCATACTGCATGATGGAAGAGATTGGGAAGGGTTGACTGGAACTTTGCAGCTCTAGAGACTAAACATGTGTTCCACCGCTTCAAGCCTCCAATAAACAAAGTGGTGGTATTGTCTGGTAACATAGAGGGGCAGCATTCCTCCATGTGGTGTGGGCGCCACACCTCGACCCCTGCTTACGTTGGTTCACACCTGGCTGGTCACCCACCATGTACTTGTGCATGGAGGTTATACCCAGGATTACTACCAGTCCCATCATTGTGAAGGTGCAAGCAGAGGATTTGGCTGTCACAGACCGTCCGGACTTTGTCGAAATTGGGTCCACTTGACTTTAGTGTCACCCGAATATCAGTTCCATCAGCATTTTAGACTCCCAGGTAGGAAGTGCAGCTTGTCTGGCATATCTGAGAGAATGTCTATGACAACCTCTCAAGGACCAAGTACTTCTTAGAAATCTGCAGTAGTCTTGACACCCTTGGTGATGTACTTTCGAATTCCAAAATGTTTTTAATATCTTTATGGACCAGAAAGCCAACTCCACCTTCACTCTTTTCACTGTTTCCATTGGTGTACTGCAGATTTCCACCTGATAAACTTGTGATTCATTTCTTCTTCTTGTTTCAGCCCAGCTGATGATATTCCAATTCACATTTTCTAATTCCTTTTCCAACTCTAAAATCCTATCTTCACCAATGAGTGATCTTACATTGTAACATGCCAAGTTCAATTTCTGTGCATGGCAGCCTGGTCGTACCTAGAGATTCTTAGCACCCTTTGCTTCCACTCTGGTCCTTTCACTGCCGTAAGAGGGAGAATGAAAGCTGCTGGGGACTGAGGGTCATTTGTTTCATCGTGTTGTACTATTTAATAAACTGCTGGAAGGTTTGGTCTTTTCTTCTTCACGCCGACTGGGTGTCTTGAAGAGAACTACTTTACATGTTCGTTGCCACCAAAGTGACATATCGGGTTACCATTATTATGAATCAGATACGTCCATCAGAGGACCTGTTGTTTCCCTTATGTGATGGCATCTTTCTTTTGACAGTATATATAATGCCACAAGGCCAGATATATGCAGATATGGTTTACAAAAGATTCTGAACACTTCATCTTTTCTTGGCCTACTAACTCTCTAATCAAATCAGGTTATCATTAATTAAACATCTGTGGAAGATGATGTTGAATGATATCTAGAACATTTGAATCTACTTGTATACTCTGTGGCATTTGTAGAATGCTCAGAAAGAAGCATCGCAGATTATATCCCATGATGCTTCATAATCTCATTACATATATGCCATGTTATGATCAGGCTGTGCTTGGGGATGCCCACCACATCATTGGGCAATCAGTAATTCATTCAGTAATTATTGTGTCTATGTGTATTATATTTGGTAACTCATATTGCATCATTCCATAGCCGAGTGGTCAGGAGTGGGAATGCAGTAGCACACGCTCTTTGAGTAGACCGGGGTTCAAGCCCCTGACTGCTGAATACGGTCGATCTGCCAACCCGCACTGGACCGGCGTGGCAGATTATGGTCCATTTCCCTCAGCATGAATTGTTGAGGAGGCTTCCATCCTGCAGTGGTTTGATAATGGCTGCACTTTACTTTACTTTACTTTACTTTACTATTCTATTGCATCACTATAGTATCATTTGGTAATTGGCTACAGTGACAAGAGTTATATTCTGGTAATGAAAGATGTAATTTATCATTGCCTTTTCAATGAAAAATGGACAGGCAAGCATGTTATATGCTGAAAGCATTCCAGTTTTATAATGCTGTGTGCAAACAGAAAAACAGTTTTTAAATGTCATTGGTGTATATTATTATTATTTTTTTTTTTTATGAGTGTTTTCATTAGGTTTTTCATTCATTACATGTGTGTTTTTTAAATGAACAATTTGTAATTATTTATTTCATACTTATACTTGTTATTTTAAATTAATGGAATATGTAAAATTTTATTACTGATATTGAAATTAAAAACACTTCTGAATAATGAAGTATTGAAAATACTTTTGATAGATGTGAAGAAACAAACCCAGGAGTTATATGGGCTAATCAATTATGGTGAGCTTAGGAAAAAAATTGGTGGATGTAAGTTGTAAATATGAAACTTATATTGTATGTATAAGAATAATTTTTAAAATTTTTATATAGTTTTCATTATACTTAGTAGAATCAGAAAGGTACAGGACTTAATGTTTACTTAAACCAATAAATACATTTAGATAATTACACATTTAATTTTTCAAATTAATAAGTATATAATAAATAATAATTAAGCCGAGGTACTTTTTGAGTCTGTACACAAATTTTTTTACATCTATTTTTATAATTGGGGAGCACTTCAAAATCCTCTTTCTGAAAGTGTGTACTGTAAACTTCTGCTTCACTAGAAAAGTTTTTTAGTATTAGTAGTGGCAATGCAACAAAGCAAGCTTATTCAGCATTAGCAAAACACACACACACACACACACACACACACACACACACACACACACACACACACACACACACACACACACACACACACACACACACACACACACACACAATCTCACCTATATCCCCTTCCCCATTAGTTTGTTCTTACTTGAATTTATTCATGCTACACACTTCCACAACAACAGAAGGAGTTTGTTCCGCAACCTGCTGGCTAAAGGCAAACTTCTGCAGATCTATTCTGCAACCACCTTTCTTCAATTTGATTTGAGCATTTCCCTTTTAATGGAGGTATCTATTTAGTTGACCTTTGAATTTCTTCAAACTGTCAGCCTCAACTACCTGAGAAGGCAACTTGTTCCAGTAATGAACAACTCGCTGGCTAAACAAAAACTTCCTTCAATGTAGTATAAATATCTTTCCCTGTAATTTGAATTTATGGCACCTAGTTCTGTAAATTAGGCGCCATAAATTCAAACAATGAAAATTATGCTTTAATTCATTTTACTGTCCCCTCTAAGGTGCATGGTTGTTAAGCTCGGTAGCCCACATAATCGAAGTCTTTCCTTGTATGGTTACCCTTTTAACAATCTCACCATGTGTGTTTGTTATCTTTGGACCCTTTCAAGAAGCTGAATATCTTTTTTTCAGGTGAGGTCTTTGTACCTGGACACAGTATTCCAAATGCAGTCTTACAATTGCTTTATATATTGGGACTATGACTTTCCTATCTCTACAGGATATTCTTTAATAAATCATCAATAGGACATTATTGGGCTTTCTTGGCTGCCTGGTTACACTGCTTAGAAAACTTCATATCTGCCTGTATCGTAACTTCCATATCCCTTTCTTCCTGGTTGTTTTTTTTTTTTTTTTTTAAGGAGCATTAGCAACTAAGGCCATATTGCTCCGGGATATGCGGTGGTCATTCCCTGACCTTTCCACATCCTCCATATTTGGTGGTGACGGGCTTGAACCCTGGTCTAATCAAGAAGTGTATACTACGCACTGCTGCTCCTTCCCACCTGGCTACAGAGGCGCCCCCGTTTCTTCCTCTGCTGTTTTTAATTCAACCCCAAAGTGTTTAAATTATTTTGGAGTTGCTGTACCCCCAAGTATAAGACATTAGTATTCTTTATTACTTTCTAAATACTTTCATTTACCTTGGAACCACTATGGTAGTTGTTATTAGGTCTCACTTTAAACGCTGACCGGGCTAGCCGAGTGGGTAAAGTACCTGCCCGGCAACCCAAAGGTCGCGGGTTCGATTCCCGCCTCGGGCGTGGATCAAAGTACTGCAAAAAAACCTTGGGAGGTGCAATATGGCCACTGAAGCCGATGCGCCAACAACTACCAAATCAAAAAAAAAACTCACTTTAAACTACTGGAATCCTCACCTTCTCCAAGGCCCACAAAGCTACCTGACAATAATTTCTTTTCCTCAGAAGATTCTGGGCATGAGGATTTTCTTATCGCCCCCCCCCCCTTTTCTGGATAAACTTCAGTGGCTTATTTTTTGAGGACTGTGTATATTTCTCTTGAATAATGAGACATTTTCTATATCAATAACAAAGTTTATTGTACTGTTAAAATCATATGAGAAATACAAAGTATTAAATTAATCATAAATATACAATCATACAATTCCTTCTCCACATAATTATAAACCTCTCATATATTCCTTTCCCTTCCCACACAATTATAACTATCTAAAATTATATGAAAAATTAATCAAAATATACAATTACCCCATTCTTTATACTCCACAAGAATACATACTTTGACACTTACTCTTAGTTTTCCTTTCTTCTTTTCTACCTCTGCCCTCTAATGTAAGGTAAGGGTAACCGCTATGTCACAATAATAACAGTTCTTTACCCTTCTCCACATAATTATAAACCTCTCATATATATTCTTTTCCCTTCCCACACAATTATAATTCTCATATATTTTATCCAAATACGGATGATGCAGAAAGGTCAGGGAATGACCACTGCATATCCTGGAGCAATATGGCCTTAGTTGCTAATGCTCCTAAAAACCAAATAACAACAATATATTTTAACTCCCCCCCCCTTTTCCCATATACATATGATTAAGGGTATATTGTCATCCCCTTTCACCAACCTCTCAAAGTGATTCACAATCCAAACACATATATGTAAATACATACATATATATATACTTAATTACATTTTACTTTCGTTCTCTCTGTCAGTACATATAAACGTCAAATTGGGCATATAACCTTCTCTTAGCACAAGAAAGCACACATCTCTCAGTGGTTAATAAACAATATTATGGCTCCAATTGGAGCACCTGCTTTCCTTTTTTTTTTTTTTTTTTTTTTTTTTTATGGCAATATTATCTAATCCCTTTTCTTTACATATGATTTTACATTGAAGACAGATCTCTCTCTCTCTCTCTCTCTCTCTCTCTCTCTCTCTCTCTCTCTCTCTCTCTCTCTCTCTCTCTCTCTCTCTCTCTCTCTCTCACATCTATATATTTCATTTAGGTCTACCTAACTCCAGCTATCCTTCAGATGCAGATTGACCTATCAGTCCTATGTATTTTCTATCAATTTAACTGAATCAAATATCTGGGAACTTCTGGATCCTGACCTCCTTCAGACAGCTGTTTCTCTTAGTCTCTGTATAGAACTTGCTTGACATTCATTCTTATAACACTGCAATCAAGACGAGGAGGCTGTCGATGCTAAGTGTAGTTTCTGCTTCTCGCAGACGATTCTCGATGCCTTCTCACCATCTCACACTCCTTTGCGCATTTTTTTCCATCCAAGACTTTCTGCATTCTCCCACTGACTAATTTCACTATTCAGTACTCTCTTGCACCACAACCACTGCACTTCTCCATAACTTTTTCCTTCTTAACCCATTCCACATCTCTTCCTCTCCAACTCTCTGAACTGCTCCCTAAGCTTTCTCCCAAGCATAATTCAAATACCCTTCCCCCCTCCCCTCCTTGCATCCACCTCTTGTTCCACCTCTCACTCCGTTTTTCTTGACAAATCAATTTCTGTTACTATATCAACTCCTCCGTTTCCATTCGCTCTTGTTCTTGCTCTTCAACCAGGAAATATTCTGTTTGGATGGGCTCCTTTTCCGATGTAGTAGTAGTAGTAGTAGTAGTGGCATGTGATGCAAAAAAGCAAGTGTATGAGCTTATGCAGCATCAGCCAAAAAAAAAAAAAAAATATCACACCATTCCCTCCAAATGCCTGTCCAGTTCCTCCTTAAATTTATTCAACCTATCAACTTCCACAATGACAGATGGAAGTTTGTTCCAGCAATTAACCACCTGCTGGCTAAAGGTAAATTTCCGCATGTTCTACATCTGTCCTTTCTTAATTTGACTTTATGCCCCCTTAGGTTTGTAATCTGAAAAAGTGGAAGGATCCCATCAGAATTCAGCATGCTCAACCCATTCAAGGCCTTATACACCTCAAACAGATCACCGCGCAGGTGCTTAGTCTTCGGCCACTGCAATTTGCAGAACTTGAGCCTCTCTTGGCAAGAGGATCCCTTCATTCCCCTCACCAATCTTGTTCCCTTCTCTGTACACGCTCAAGCAAATCTACATCCTTCCTGAAATGAGGCCTCCAGACCTGTACACAGTACTAAAGGCATGGCCTGACCATTGCCTTATACAGAGGGACAGTCACCTCCTTTTCCCTGCTATGCTAGCAAAATTTCTATATATCATTGACAAAACTCCATGACCTGCCCTGGCAGCCTGTCTGCATTGCTCAGAAAACTTCATATCTGACTGCACAATTACTCCCAGGTCTTTTTCATTTTCTACCACCTTAAGTGTAGTACCACACAGTTGGTACATTTCTCTGGGGTTACTTCTACCCATATGCAGTACTTTGCATTTGTCAAGGTTAAACTTCAGTTGCCACTTCTTAGCCCATCTGCCCAAATTATCTAGATCCTGTTGCAGTAGCACACTGCCATTACTGTCATTAACAACCCTGCCAACCTTTGTATCATCTGCAAACTTCGACATTAAGCCTGATATACCTTCATCAATATCGTTGATAAATATACAAAACAACAGTGGACCCAACACTGAACCCTGTGGGACACCACTAAGAACATTAGTCCACGAAGAGCAGCACCCATTGATTACCACCCTCCATCTTCTCCCACTTAACCATCCTTTTATCCATTGTAGCAACTTACCCTTAATACCATTCTGCTCCAATTTGTACAATAGTCTTCTATGCGCAACAGTGTCAAAAGCTTTCCTGAAATCCAAATATATGATATCAAAATTATTTTTTGCATCAAGTTCCTTTGTAACCACATCATAATATCCTATCAAATTTGTCAGACAAGACTTTCCCTTAACAAACCCATGCTGTGTCTGAATTATTGCTGCAGTCTTGTCTAGATGATCCTGCAATGCATCTTTAACCAGTGACTCCATTATTTTACCCAGAAGTTCAACTCCCCTGAATCCAAGGATGCTCTTATAATTATGGCTAAGGGTTTGCTTAGTTGCTTTGCCGCCTCCTTTAATGTAACTGGATAGATCCCATCCACCCCAGGTGCTTTTCTTATGTTTAACTTCAACAATTTCTCCTCCACTTTGCTCTCAGTTATTACAAAATCATTAAGTATCCTGCTACAATTTGATAACCTTCTGCCATTTTCAAACCTTAATAATTCCTCATGTGTGAATGTAGATGCAAAATACTCATTCAGTTTGTTTGCTATCTGAGCAGGATCATCAACAATCGAATGACAGGCGCCTCCGTAGCCAGGTGGGAAGGAGCAGCAGTGCATAGCACGCTCTTCTTGATTAGACCGGGGTTCGAGCCCGTCGCCACCAAATACAGAGGATGCGGAAAGGTCAGGGAATGACCACCGCATATCCCCGGAGCAATATGGCCTTAGTTGCTAATGCTCCCAAAACCAAATAACCTTAGGGAATCAACAATCGAACCATCGATGTCAAGTAGACCAATCAGATTCAAACCCCTTCCTTTTAGAGTTTATATAAGTAAAGAAATCCTTGCTGTTTTTTTAGCATATTTTGCCAAGGATTTCTCGTAATCTGCCTAACCTCCTTTGTGACCTGATTACAGACTAGCTTATATCTGCCATAGGCTTCTGACTCGCTTCATAATTTATATGCATCCCATACATTTTTCTTCTCTATTACGAGTCTCATTAGTTCATTTGATAACATTTAGGCCTAAACCTTCAACAATATTTCTTAATAGGTATGAAACTTTTAGTAGCATCTGCGATTAATTCCTTGAATGCTTCCCACTTAGAATTTACTGTTGGTAACATCGTCAGTTGATCCCACTGTACAGAATTTAAAAACTGTCTGAGACAACTGTACTTGCCTTTATGGAAGCAAAAACCCTTTCCTTTACCCCTGATGGTAATTAAATCTTTAAGCAGCGAACACTTAGTTGTAGAGAGACTTCCTTCCTTTTCTACCTCTGTACTCTAATGTAAGGTAAGGGTAACCGCTCTGGCACAGTAATAACAATTCTTTACCCTTCTCCACATAATTATAAACCTCTCAAATACCCTCTCCTCCTTGCATTCCTTCTTTTTGTTCCACTTCTCACTCCGTTTTTCTTGACAAATCAATTTCTGTTACTATATCAACTCCTCCATTTCCATTCGCTCTTGTTCTTGCTCTTCAACCAGGAAATATTCTGTTTGGATGGGCTCCTTTTCTGAAATAGCACCGAACACTTAGTTGCAGAGAGACTTCCTTCAACAACCTTCGCTTAACAATCTTTTTCCACTAACCCCTTTTGTTCCACTCTTACAGAAGTAACTGCCCTAAAACTTTTCAAAAAGAGCACTCTGGGATCGGCCCCTTTATCCCTATACTCAAAATCCTACTCCTGACCATTATTTAACTATCTTCCACTCTCTAATACCAATAACTGCACTACAGTTCCAAAAGCCCTTCGGGGTCAGTCACTTTATTCCCGTCCTCACTCATACACTGGCCATTACTTGAGTACTGTGTTCTCTCATTTTCAGGTAATTCGTCCTGTCTCTCGCAGTCCCCTTTTATTGTTTCTGTTTCTCCTGGACCACTTTTCATTAACAAAGATGGACCATGCTCCGCTTCAAACGAAAATCTGCTGAGTGTCTTTTGATATACAAACTATTTAGCCAAACTCATAGTTTTACATAATTTATTTTACAAGATAATTTAAAATTATAAGGCACCTCCGTAGCTAGGTGGGAAGGAGCAGCAGTGCGTAGCACATGCTTCTTGATTAGACTGGGGTTCGATCCCGTCACCACCAAATACAGAGGATGCGGAAAGGTCAGGGAATGACCACTGCATATTCCCGGAGCAATATGGCCTTAGTTGCTAATGCTCCTAAAAACCAAATAACTAATACTACACAAACACCCACCAACCTACATAAATCTGGTCTTTACAGAGTTTTGAATTCATCACATTTCTTGATGCGGAGTTGGGGGAACCCCGGAGCTGCATTACAAATAACATTTGTTATTTGTAATGCAGCTTGTTATTTGTACTGCATTACAAATAACATTATACATTAATGTTGTTCAGCAGCTCTACATCCTAAAATGAGGCCTCTAGACCTGTATGCAGTATTCAAGGTGTGGGCGACCATTGACTTGCACAAAGGAATAACCTCCTCCTTTTTCCTGCTAGCAAAATTCCTATATATCATTGACAATACCCAGTGAGCTGCTCTGACAGCCTATCTGCACTTCCCAGAAAACTTCACATCTGACTGCATAATTACCCCTCCAGGTCTTTTCATTCTCCACTACCCTAAGTGTTGTTACCATACAGTTGGTATGTCACTTTCAAACTTCGGTTGCTGCCTCTCAGCTCATCTGCCCAACTTTTCTAGACCTTGCATTTTGCTGCATTAAAACATATCTGCCACTTTTCTGAACATTCTTGAAGCCTGTTCCAGTCATCCTAAATGAGCACTGCCTGGCATACTGATCATTAACAACTCTATCAGTCTTTGTCATCTGCAAATTTTGACACCACACCCTTTATCCCTCTGTTGATGTAGTAGTAGCGGTAGGGGCAAATGATGCAAGAAAGCAAGCTTATATAGCATCAGTCAAAAAAAAAAAAAAAACAAAACACTACACACTTCTCCCATTCATACCCTCCAAAAATTTGTCTAGTTCCTTGAATTTATTTAAACCATCCACTTCAACAACAACAGGTGGAAATATCCTGTTTCAGCAATTAACCACTCACTAGCTGAAGGCAAACTTCCATACATCTATCCTTCCTCATCTTAAATTTATGTATTCAACCTTCCTCAGCTTAAATTTATGTTTAGTTTCTGCAAGAGTAAGAATACCATCCACATTCAGCTTACTTAATCCGTTCAAGGCCTTAAATGTGTTTATGAAAATCAGAAACAACAGTGGTCGAAGAACTGATCTTTAGGGGACCTCACTTCTGACATTACACCAATCTGAAGAATATCCATTAATCACAGCCCTCTGCTCTACAGCTAACCTGCAGTCCATCTTAGAATCTTTCCAGTAATCCCAACGTGTTCCAGGTGGGCAGGAGCATCAGTGCGTAGCACATGCTTCTTGATTAGACCAGGGTTCAAGCCCATGAGCCACCAAATATGGAGGATACGGAAAGGTCAGGGAATGACCACTGCATATCCCCTGAGCAATATGGCCTTAGTTGCTAATGCTTCTAAAAACCAAACAACAACAACTTATGCAGTATCGTCTCATGAGATACTGAGGTCAAATGCATTGTTAAAATCCAAATAAACTATGTCAGAACTGTTCCCTGCACCTAGTTCACGAGTTCCCTACATCAAACATTGCCTACTGAGTTAGTTAAAAATGATTTTTCCTTAACACAACGATACTCGGCATCCATCAGAATGTCATATCTATCTAAATGTCCCTGGCTTGCACTCTTAATCATTGCTTCTAAGATTTTTCCTATCACTGAAGTGAGACTAACTGGTCTCTAGTTAACAGGTTCACTCTTGGAACTGTCTTTATATATTGGCAATACTGTGGCACTTTACCAATCCAAAGGAATCTCTTCCGACTCCAAAGATGCCCTCATAATTAACTTCAGTGGTTTAATACACTCTCTCTCTCTGGCTGCCTCCCTCAAAATTACTGGGTAAAAGTAAAAAAAAAAAAAAAAAAAATACTGGGTATATGCCATCAATTCCAGGAGCCTTACTTGTCTTTAGGCTCGAAAGTTTTCTAATAAACAGTTATCTGTAATTTGGAAATTACTAATTTCACATGTCTCGGCCCCACTCACACAGCCTCTCCTCAGCACGACAGGTCTTTCATCAGTAAGGACTGAGGCAAAATACCTATTCAGTTCGTCAGTAGCATGAGCTGAGTTATCGAAGACTTTACACCAGTACAGTCAACCAGCCTTCTACGACTTTACACCAGTTTTTTTCTCTTTGTATTCACAGGCATGACAAGCTCATTGTCCCATTGTTTGCTCCCTTAGTAAGTGCTTCCTTATACCCGGCCTTTGCCTCCTTAACTTTATCTGTGGTACTATTACAGATCAACTTGTAGCTGTTGTAGGCTTCAGTACTTTTTTGTTGCTCTGTTACTTTCCTGTTCTGTCTTTTTGATTGGCCAGCTTCATATTCATCCATCCCAGCATCCTCCTCATGCTATATTTTCTTAATGGTATATATGTGTTTGTGGTTTCTATGATTATTGCTTTAAAAGTATTCCATAATTCTAGCATATTCACCTTCCCTCTGCAGTCTGCCCGATTAATAGATGCTATGTAGCCCCTTAAACTGTTGTATTCCCCTCCCCTGTTTTTAAATTAAAACTCATGCCTTTAATTACTGCATCATCTTTCTTCATCTTCCAACTAACCACTGCATGATCACTACCTGCCAATGGTTCAAGCCCTATGGTGTCACTTGATTTTTGACTAATGGTGATGTAAAGAATATTCTTACCTCCTAGTGTTTTTTCTAACATGCTCGTACAAATAATAATTACCTAGTTTAATATAGTGTTGTCAGAGAAAGAGTAATGATGACATCAGCATTGAGTTTACTCAGTCCATTTAAATCTTAAATCATTTAAATCAGGTCTCTTCACAGATGCCCAGTTACCAGACATTGCAACTTGCAGAACTTAGTGTTTAATAGCAAGGGTACCATTTTATGCTACTGACTAATCTTATTGCTTTTCTCTGCACCTGTTCAAACAGATCCACATTCTTCCTAAATTGAGGCTTCCAAACCTGTATGGAGTACTCCAATGTGGCATAATTATTGCCTTGTACAACAGGATAATAGCCTCTTTCTCCCTGCTAGCAAAATTCTTGTATAGGAAGTTTGTTTCGTTTATTTTATTTAGTGCTCGCTTAAGAAAGAAATTTAATTGTATCTTATATTTATGCATATATATTTATGATATCTGCGTTCTGTGTGACATATGTGAATGAACCTATGGCTTGTTCTCTTTTGTATGAAGGTAAAATTGATTAAATATATACCAGGTACACACAAACAGTGGAATAGGATATGTAAACCTAACTTTATTTGTAGTTAAATGTCTGAGAAAAGATTTGTGAAAAGCAAGGTCGAGAGCTAATTTGGAAAACATAAAAAAGAAAGGGCTACAAGAGAATGAGAGGAAATATTTTTTGCGGCTTTGACATAATAATTTTGCAGTTGAGAATTAAAAACAAATGATTTTGGGCTTTCTTCTTGTTTATTTTGATGGAATTTAGAGATTAAAAGAGACAAGTTTGAATGCAAGTTAATTTTAAAAAAAAATACCAAGTTCAGGAAAATATAATGTTTTCAGCTTATTTCTCTTGTGTTTGCTTTTAATTTTTTAAGTAAAGAAATTATGACAAATTGACATATGGGATTTCTGGATTCAAAGCTTTGTGTGCTTAGAAAAAAAAATTTATAGAGTCTGTTTGCTTCTTGAAAAAGGATGAACCTCAAATACATACTCAGTTGTAGAAGTTAGTATTACATAGTGTGTATAAATTTAGCATGATTGACAGGATTCGCCGATTTTTTTATTTATTTATTTATTTTTTACTAGTCTTACCACAATACTATATTTCATTTTTATTGAAAGAAAAATGTTTAACAAATATTTTGAGGTGGCTGTACGAAAGCAAACAGCATGACAGAATAAAGATAATCTAATATGATTAGATTATGCACTTATTAATGATGTTAATATAGGTGATTCTGGTGTAAATAAATCTGCCATTACCCACTGACATGTGTTTTGGTAGATGTTAGGAACTCTGATGAAGTTAGGAAGTCTTGAGTACCAGTTTACTGGTGCCTTCTTTTTCAGGTGATAATTCTGAATAATTAGAATGTTCTTTTTGGTATTGAGAGACTAAGAAATAGTGCCCATTGGTCAGATACATATATAGTAGCAATAGTTCATTTGTGTTTGTAAAAGTTTACAACATACTTCAGAGAAGAGCACGACTATACTAAGTTCTCCAATCCTTACACAAATTGACTTTTTTTATGTGGAGTTGAAGAATAAGTTTTATTAATAAATAAATATATAATGATAAAAAAAAAGTAAACTTTTTTCTCAACCTGGGAAAACTCATTTATTAAAAATATTTTACCCACATTTTTACTGTTCAGCAGAGGACCAGTGAAACCCTTGCTAAGTTTTATAATTGCTTAAAACCTCATTTAGAAGATGTGACATTATGGACATTAATAAGCCATTTGTTGACAAGTTATTGTTTCATGTTTTGCTTTGGGTATGACTGATGAAGTTAGGAAGTTGTTGAAGAAAAGAGTCTTTGCAGTCTGCATTGCAAAGTTAGAAAAATTGGAGGAATACAAGATAGAAAATGCCCGCCTGAGGAAACCTTCTCAATTAATTGGAAATGCCTTTTAAATCTGATTTTTACAAAGTTAAAATGACCTGACAAATCTGCCTTTGGAAGTAACTGGGCAGTTTAATTTCATTGTAGTGCAACAGGCTGACCAAATGTTTTTGAATGAAAATATCATTTTTAGATTCAAGTGATGAGCAATATGCAAAAGCAGTTGAATATTATTGATTGCTACCCATTTGGTGTGATGCTTGTATGCTTGTGTTGCTAGTGCAACACAAATCTCACCAAATGGGCTAATCTACACAACTTTTGCTGTTTATAATCAACCTACCAGTCAAGGTGTTTTAAGAATAGTAAGAAGATTAAATCCAAGGTGTTACTTGTTTTGAAGGCAAACAGCGTGGACATACATCTCGATTCTGTCCTTTTTATAACTTCAGTATCTTCCATCCATCCCAACAAACTTTTCAGCTGTTACTTAACACTTCAACCTTAGCAGAATTGTCAGAGATAGCAAAGTCAGATCCAAATCAATTGGAGCTGAAAATCTCTCGTGTAGGCACAACCTTGTCTTATAGAACACAGAAAATTTATTTTTAGTTCTTGTTGAAGATGAATAAGTTGCTTCCAAGTATATATTTGGTGTTCACCTTTTCTCCAGACATAATCCAGAAAATTTTTTGCCTAGGTGTCTGGAGTTTTGAATCAAGAAATGTCATGGGTGTCATAATTTTTGAGGTGTCTCTTTTTGAAAAATGAAAACAAATATGACAGAAATAAGCTAGAAACATTATATTTTCCTGAACTTCGCAATTTTTCTTATAATAATCTTGTTCAGACTTGTATCTTTTAATCTAAAAATTCTTTAAAGGCAAGACAATAACAGCAAACAAGAAGTCTGAAATTCATTTCTCATTCTAAACCAGCAAATTAAATAAATCAAGCCACAAAAAATATTTGCTCCATTTTCTGATAGCTTTTCTTTTTTTTATGTTTTCCAAATTAACTGTCTTCTCTTGCTTTCTAAAAATGTATTCTCAGGTGCCTATCAAGAAAAAGTTTGGTTTACATACCTTGTTCTATCACTATTGACTACAGGTTCCATATTTTATTAGCATTCTTAAATAGGAAATTACGAATTACACCAATAAGCAAGGATGTGTTCGTGTACATTAATTGACACACAAAAATATCATTGCATTAGTCTAATGCAGTGAGTTGTTTTTATGTTTGAGATTGTTTATAACAAATCAAGGGTGCTGAATACCCTACATGCAACAATGAGCACATGATGTTAAACTTCCAGAGTGAGTGGCAAAATTCATGCAATGTAGTTTAGAGAGAGAAAGATTACAAAAATAATAGTTATGCATGATACAAAAATATAAAAACAGTTTTACAGTGACAGAGGATTGAAATTCTTCTATTGAAGTTAAGTACTTTTATTTGCTTAAACAACATGAATGAGAAAAATCTGAGTGCAGTGATGTTAAAATTCTACTTACTTTAAATTAACATTGAAGCAAACTTTCTACACCTGCACATTATTGATAGAACCCCTATTAGTCATCCTGGATGTCTGCACTGCTCACAGAACTTTTCATCTGATCTGCTCTTAAAAATATGGAAACAAAAAAGCTACATAATCATATCAAGTTTAAAATAAATATCAGTTTCATTTGATACTACAGTATGATATTTCAACTTCAGAGGCTGTCTTTAATCTTTACTTGATGCCTAGCCTGAACAATAATTCTAAAATGGGAGACTCTTTTGTCATTTGTTGACGTGCAAGGTTTCTTAATCCTTACATCTACCCCAGTGATATTATGTCCATTTTTGAAGTGGACCCCCCCCCCCCCAAGAGCAATAAGCTTCAAGTTAATATATTTTATAAACAATTTTTTAGATCCAATTATGATTTGCAATACATATTAAAAAAAATTTAATGAACACTAACACTTACCGCATGTCTAATGTGAAGGATGTGGTTGATGTGCTTTTAGAAGAGAGAAAATATTGGGTTCGTGATTTGTTAGTTTTAATCTTAGATCTCCATTATTTTCGAGATCTAGTCAATTTCTCTGCTTAATTAAAATACTGTTAGCGTGGCTAAATCTGTCTTCTACCATGTATGAACTTGGAAAGGTCAATAATAAAGGCTCAACAGTTTTATACAGTTTGGGGTTGTTTTCAATAATATTTTTACCTGTCCAAAATCCCCTGAAATTTTCTTTTGAGTGCAGTTACTTAGCTTCTAAGTCCATCTTCATTTGAATAATTTCCTCTTGCAAAACCAGATCCAAATCATCCCTATCACCCTCTGCATGAAATGGAGACATAATCCATTCTGGAACTTTCATATCTTCGAGATCCTTGAATCTATTTTTAAAATCCTCTTTTAAGCATTCGAGGTGAGCTACATAAATAAATATGTCAGCATCTGAAAAGTTTCGTTCGGCTTCTTGTTCTAAAGATGACATATTTTGGAAAGTGAAAATTTCTACTACCCAGTGAAGTTTTGAAGAACATTAACTTTTCTTGAAATTCCAAAATAATTGTATGACTCTGTATAATTGTAATGTTTTTGCCTTGCAGTTTTTTTTTTTTTGTGCTTCATTGAATTTTGAAAATATATCAGCAAGGTAAAAGAGGTGATTTTTCACTGACTAAATTTATCAGCAAATAATTGATCGTGCTCGGACAGAAATTCCACCACCAAGTTATAAAGTTCTATAAGCCTTTGCAAACAGTTACCTTTTGACAACCATCTTACTTCTGTACAAAGGAGCAGTTGGTTGAAATTATCTTCATTTTTTTCACATAGCATAGTAAACAGTCGGCTGTTAAGAGCATTTGCTTTTATTTTATTTATTACCTTAATACAGATTTGCAAAGCAGCATGCAATTCTTCACTTATGTTTTTTGCAACAAGGTGTTGTCTGTGTAAAATAATGTCCTGTTTGTATTTTAGGATTTTCTTTTTTAGCTAAAGCTAAAAATCCTCTGTATTTACCAACCATAGGTGGAGCCCCATTTGTTGCAATTGCAGTTATATTACTAAAGGGAATGTTGTACTTTTCAAAATACTCTTGCACACACATATAAAAACTGTTTCACCTTTGGAATCAGTTTTTAAAGATTTGGCAAAAAGGAATTCATCAATTACTGCTTTTTTACTCATAGTAATGTAATACTGTACAAATGACATTAAAATATTTATAATTTCAAATGTTGACTTGTTTAATTGCATAGTAAATGTAACTTCTTTCAGCTCTGAATTTACTGTTGTTTGGACATCATTTGCCATCTCAGCAATCTTCCGTTGCACTGTATTATTACTAAGTGGAATACTCCTTAAAACTGGATTAGCGTCCTTTTTCGTAACTGACTCTGCTATTTTTATAGAGGGTAGAATTATTTCTTCACCTAGAATATGTGGCTTTCCTTTCTTTGCAATTAGGAGCACAATATTATACAATGCTTGTAGTCCACCACTGGCTGCCAGTACTGTTGATGATTTTATAAAGGGCTTAAGTGTTGTATGATTTAAAAATTTTTCCTTCATTGTCTTGAAATATTCAAGGTCTTTGTCACTTTTATCATTATGCTGTTTTTTTAAATGTTCTTTCATTTTTGAAGGTTTCATAGCATCATTACTAAATTTTTTCTCACATAAAAAGACACGTTTGTTTTGTTTCATTAATGGGAGAAGGCACAAACCCGAAATTTAAATATTCTACCGAATATTGATGACACTTCTTTTTTGCGTCAGACGTGATCATTAGGAGTTTTCTGTAAGAAATTATTTCAACACAACTCGAACTCTTACTAAAATAATTTTAATAAGAAACTATTAAAACAAAATGAATAATCCACTCCCAAACACTGCAGAATGAAAATATCTACTGACACTAGAAATAGCACTGAAGTTTGACAACAGCAATGGTGGTAAAACGAAAACTGAGTACGACCACTAGAACAAAAATCTGCTTGGACACTAACTAAAACAATTTATTTATGCTTTCAAGGGCACACAGTGATTGTCACTTCACATTGTGTTGCTCGGAGAAGGGAGAACTAGAAATGATTGAAATAGATACCCCACGGTGCCATTTGACCATATGCACACTGTTCAGTGTAAACTGCGAAGTCGGTCGTAGGAGACACATTACTACCACGCTATGTTATATATGTGTTGTTCTCTTTGAGGAAAGCTGAAGTGAAATGAATTGCCACACTTCATCCTTTTCTTCAAATTTTGAAGAAGATTTAGAAAATGATTTTCTTATAGCTAAGAACAGAGGTGGATTAAGGATGAAATAGGCCCCCCGGCCATATTTAATTTTGGGGCTCCTTTAGTATAACTTTAATTTTTTATCACTACTTCAGAAAATATTTACACTGAAAATGAGGCCCCTCTTCTTCGGGTGAGGGCCATGGCCAGTTTGGCCGTAGCGTTAATGCAACCCTGGCCTAGAAAACAAAAGGGAATAAGCAACGGATACATAAACATAAACTGGAAGAGAACAGAAAAGGGCAAATTCCATCATTTACTGCAGGACTTAGAAGAAGATGAAAATTGTTTTAGGATGTACTTACAGATAAATAAAGTAGAATTTAATTTCCAATATAATCTAATTAAGGATGACATACAAGGGCAAAATATGTAATTTCGAAATTCAGTCAGCGGTAAGGAAAAATTATTTGTATGTTTAAGGAAAGTTGAAATACTGTAAGTTTAATTTGGAATAAGGATTTATTCGGTCACAATACAAAACAAAATTTTTTAAAATTAAATTTAATAGCAAAAACAACTTCACAATGCTAAAAATTGAACTTGTTAGAAATTGTTGTGAGTTGTACAAACTGAAATGATTGACTTGTTCCTCCTCTAAATTTGTAAATTGTAATACTGTTGGTTTATTTTCCTCCTTTGACCATCTTTGAGCGTCTATGTGACTGGACATGCTTCTGTTATCATTTCTTCTATTTTCTTCTGTCAGCGTGACAGAAAACTCACGGCGTATGAAATTTTTTGCTCGAACAGAAAACTGCGAACTCATGAGGGTGTGAATCGGCCTTGAAAGCCAACACATTATCTTGTGACTACAGCCATTTGTCGGAGACAACAGTTTGTCTCTGACCAATAAACAACCCCCCCCCCATACATTTGACGTTTTTTGACTTTGTATGTAACCTCAGATAAGGTGACATAGTGTGATTCCACCCTAAGCCACTTTGCTGACTGCCAGGGTTAACGACTTGTTTCGTATACTAATTCTAGATTTCTAGAATTATCTTTGTGAGGAAATAGTTTTCCTCACAAAGAGGAAAAAGACCCCTAAAATAATCTTACCGACAACCAGTGGCTTTATTAGGAACTAAAGATCCCCTGGGGTTGCTACTGACCACTTTGGGAATCCCTGATTTAGACCATTCAGATATCTTATGTCTTGATGAAGCTTTTACACCATATGCTTCAGCAATCATTTATAGTTTGTGAGGCTGATTTCTTCAACAAAAAAGTGAAATTGTGAAGATGTTTGTTCAAAAAGTGATATTCTCAACAACAAAGATTTGAAATCACTGTCAATGATAGATAACAAGTTAAGCAATGTGTGCACCATTGCATTTTAGGGTAACCAGATGCTGATGACCACAATTAGTTCAACCATTTCTTAAACAGTTAAAAAACAAAAAAAAAACAAACAAAAAAAAAAAAAAAACCAACACTACATGTTTATATGCTCTAAAAATGAAAAAGAAATGTTTATAAAAAAAGAAAATATGGTTTAATTATATTTTAAAAATAATTACATTAATACATTTATTCTTTCGATATTTCCATTATGCGCAAAATGACGAACAAAAAGAAAAAAATCTTCAAATTTCTGCAATCTTCAAAACCTCAAAACGTGCATGTGTGTGTATGCATGCATGCATATACACATGCACGTGCGATTGCCACACACACACACAATTATTACTGACTGGAATGAGCCTTTATGCCATCATCATATTTGCTTTCAGCTCTTTTAAAATGAAAATTTTAAGCAGAGGAAACCAACGTGTTTTATACTTCAAACTGGTGATTCATAAAAGTATCCATTCCATTCCATAAATTTGGATTTATTGAAAGGTTCAACCCATTTTTCTATCTATTAAGAAATCACTATATACATGTCAGTTATTTCATTTGTTAACCATGAATACCATGATGAATAAAATTTTGTATGCACTTTTTCATTTATTCACTATCTTTGCAAACAAGGGAACAGATTTTTCTTCATTATGTAATTGCAATATTTTGATAATCGGTTCCATATAACTCAGGACCTTTGTTGTGCAGTTTTCAGAACATTTAGTTTTTTATTATTTGCTTATTGAATATGCTGTTCACGGCATGGAAGTATGCTTCATTTAATGGCAATTCAAAAAATTTTATAGTAAATTTGGGGGCATTTTCTTCTGAAAATGCCTGCATCATCTTAAATTTTTAATATTTGCTCAATGGCTTGGTATAATCTTGACCAGTGATTTTTTTTTTTTTTTTTTTTAATGTGCTACTAGCACTATGTGTGCATTGTCTAAAGAGCAAAATTCTCCAAATTGTTTGGTTCATACTACATGGTTTGCAAAATATGACAATATTTCACCTTGATGCTTTGACATCACAAAATGACCTGTCAGCTCCTAATTGCATTACATTGGAGTATAGTCACACAGTGTGAAATTTCTGGTGAATTCTCATCTCGCAAAGTCTTGGGACATTGCATGAACAATGAACTTTTCATCACAAGACAGAGGGACATTACATTGTTATTCATCTTATGGATATGCAATACTGTAAATGATGCTAATCTACCATGTGTAAAGCCTAATATTGTTTTATTGAAAATGTTTCAAAGTTAATTGAACACTACAACAAATAGAAACATCAATCCAGGAGCCAGGTTAACAGATCTGATGAGAAACTTTTGACTTACTGAGGTGTGTACAATTAACTTTGTGACATTTTCAATAAAACCTTAACTTTTATGTGTGGTACATAATTATTGTTTACTGTATTTCATAACCATACGTTGATTAATCTTGTTTTCAGTAAGCTTTGTAAGACAAAAAATGAACCACTACCATAACTGGGACATCCAAGAAAATTATGCAACTGAGGTGAACATTTCAGGTAAGTAGAATTTATTTAGAATTGGTGCGCTTGATTACAACTTGTGCATATTGTTATTTGTATATATGGGAAAGTAACCGAGTGTCTATACATCATTAGGGAACATTGAACTATTGAATAGTGTAACTTTCATTTTTGAAATAATAAATTATCCTCTGCCAAGTACATTTCTTCCCCCATTTCTATCACAAACTGTCTACTTGTAGAAAAAAACAGCTGTTAGCTCAAGGACCATCACTATGTGGGAATATCATGCAAAATTCAGGCAGTGCCACTGCCTGAATTTTGCATGATATATTACAATTTTCAAGAGAAAAGAAATTCACCTGAAATTGCATACAGTGTGATCACAGTCAGAGAAATTAGAGTGTATGTTATAAAGTCATATTTAGTAGATATAGTTTGAGATGGAAAATAAATTCATACTAATGGAGATGATAAAATCAAGTAAACATCAGTGTTGGCATTTGAGGTGAGCAGACACGCTTTGTCAGGGCTCTTTGGTTAAGTGGATTGGATTACTGTTGATTATTGCTTTTAAATATTTGATTTATTTAGTATATTGTTGGATTATTTTGTTATAGGTTTTCCTTTAACAGTTTGATTTTTATAATATTATAGATATAATTTTTTAAAGTTAATTTTCATTGATATTTAGCTAATTTTATAATGGTGATTACGAGATCTGCCTTAAACACGTCACAGGGTATTGTGACTCACACGGAAATAGCCGATGGCGATTTACGCATGAGTCATGATTTAATCCGTTGCAGAACCTGTGGAATGTTTTCCATGGTCGACCTTGTGACTAATCATAGCTCATCTAAGGATTCTTTTCTTTTTTGATCAATGTAAGGAGTGCACCGATCTTAAATTACAATTTGGTTCACTGATGGAATAATTTGAGTCACTGAAAAACGGGTGCTTGTCCTTGGGAATAATGCATCTGGGAGCTCGTCAGGGACTCAAGACTCCAGCAATCTACCAAGTGATGCACTCCCGATTTGGGCCTCAAAACAGGAAAACCAAGTGCAAACAAAAGGACTTTGTTTTATTAGGAGACTCTATTGTCAGGGAAACGGGGAATATTTTTTGTAATAAGGATAGGTGGAGTAGAACCAGGGTATGTCTGCCGGGAGCAACTATTAATGATGTCACCAACAGATTGTCAGATTTTGAGGGGGGGGGGGGTTAAAGAGAATATTATTATTCATGTGGGGACTAATGACATTAAACGTACACGATCTGACGATTTGTTGGAAAAACACAGGACCATACTGAGGAAATGCCGCGAGCTAGGCCACAATGTCTATGTGTCTGCAATTCTGCCCAGACACGATGTGAGGAATTATATGTTAAAAGCCTTGTGGATTAACTCAAGACTTGAAGGACTCTGCAAGGCTTTAGGGGGGAAATTTCTATCAGCATGGCCCACACTTGTAGGTAGAAGGAATTTGTTTTGTAGAGATGGGATACACTTAAACAAAGGTGGTGCAAAAGTTTTTGCCAGTATTATTGAGGACACCTTAAAGCAGTGGTTTTCAACCTTTTTTTAATAACGGCACCCCTACTCAATTTTTTGCCTGTTAGATCCGATTTCTCTCTCTCTCTCTCTCTCTCTCTCTCTCTCTCTCTGTATATATATATATAAAATATTAAAAAATATATGTTATATGATATTTATTACAATCATATAATTATAAAAATTACATTTCATAATACAAATTATATATATACAGTATATAATTTTATTCTTTATAAAGAGGTACTAAGTAAACATCAATGATAGATCACCACAAAATTAAAAAGATCCTGTACACCTTTTTATAATGAAATAAACATGAATTAAAAAATAATAATAAGTTTAAGTAAATTAAACCCAAATTACGTGGCATCCCTGGAATGTTGTTGTGGCACCTCGGTTGAAAACCACTGCCTTAAAGGTTCAGGGAAACTGCTAGTTGCGGGGGGGGGGGGATGTGGTATGTGATACTGATATGTGTTTATCTGATAATATTGGTCAAAGTAACTCTTGCACATACCTCAAGAGTTCTTATCTATTTCCCCAACTGGACATATTATCTAGATGTTCTGGGGGCAGAAATGTTTCAAGTGAGCGGGTAGCTAATGCCAGGGAAGAGTGCCTAAAAAACTTCAAGGGTTGTGTTAGGGTTGTTAAATATACAAAAACAGTAAGTCTTAATTGTTATATAGTAATGTTAGAAGTGTCGTCAATAAAATGAGCGAATTCGAACTGCTGGTTAAAACAAGTAACGTGGACATAATAGGGATTACGGAAACATGGTGCCACCCGGAAGTAGGGGATGATGAGTTTCAGTATGGCTTGTATAATGTATTTAGGAAGGATAGGGCAGATAGAAGGGGTGGTGGGGTAATGCTTCTTATCAGAAGCAGCCTGTGTGCGACGATAGCTTTCCCAGATTCAGACGTTTCACGTGCTAGTATAGAATTTGTATGGTGTGAGATAGTTGGAAACAAATGTATAATGCGAGTAGGAGTAATCTACAGACCAGGTGATTGTGAAGATTATGACGAAAGCCTCTACATGCAAATGGAATGGACAAGTAAGCGTCAATGTCTTATTATCGGTGATTTCAATTTGCCTCTAATTGATTGGAGAAAATGAGAAGGAAACTTGACATGGTGAACAAAATTTTTAAATCAACTAGATGACTGTTATTTGTATCAACATGTCAGGGAAAGTACTAGAGAAAAGAATATCCTAGACCTCATCATCATCACCTATGAATCAGATGACATAATAGGGCTGACATTAGAGGAACCAGTAGCAGGAAGTAATCACAGAGTTCTATGGTGGATGATGAAGAGAAAGGTAGCAGTAGTAAAAGGCAAAGGAATGGGTTATAATTTCAGAAAAGGAAATTACGATGCCTTAAGGTGCTACATGGCCTCTATTAACTGGGTAGATATCGCACAGAGAACGAATACAATTGAACTGTGGTATGCTTTTAAAACTTTAGTCACAGACACCTTGAATGCATATTTACCATTAAAAAAATTTTCCATGAGGAGGGTTCCAAGTTGGATGAATAGTGAAGTTGCCACATTACTTGAGCAGAGAAGGTGGCATGGAAAAGTTACAGAGCAATAAAAAGTACTGAAGCCTATAACAGCTATGAGATGATCTGTAATAGAGCCACGGAAAAGGTTCGACAGGCAAAGGCAGTTTATGAGAAATTGCTAGCAAACAGAGCAAAGAGGGGGGGGATAAGAATGCTTCACATATATAAATGCTAAGAAGAGCGGGACAAACCAGATTGGACCTTTATGTAAGGGAAAGGGGATAGTATTAAATACACCAGCTGCCGTTGCAGATGAACTCAACAGTTATTTTGCATCGATATTTACAGAAGAAAAACCTTTTGTGGCAATGGGAAATTGCAGGAGCGAAGTGGAAAAATAGCTAATTATTGATATTGAAATTTCGCAAGATTATTTAATGAAAAAACTTTCGCGCCTACAGGCCAGTAAGGCTCCTGGAGTTTATGGAATATACTCTATAATCTTAAAGGAGGCGGCAAGTGAGTGCATTGAACCATTGAGGCTAATTATGCGAGCATCACTAGACTCTGGGGAGATTCCGTTGGATTGAAAAGTGCCAATATATCTCCCATACATAAAGATGGTTCTAAGAGTGAAGTGGGAAATTATCGACCTGTCAGTCTGACTTCAGTGGTAGGGAAAATCATGGAGGCAATGAACAAGGGTGGAATTCAGGATCATTTGGATAGAATTGAAATTTGTAAAGGGAAAATCATATTTAACAAATCTGGTTCGTTATTTTGAAAGGATCACTCATGAACTGGATTTAGAGAATGATTTCGACATTGTTTATTTAGATTTCAGCAAAGCTTTTGACTCAGTCCCACATGAGAGGTTGCTTTATAAGCTGGAACATGTTGGAATCACTGAGAAAATCTTTAGATGGATATCAGGATGGCTTCAAAGCAGGAGGCAGAGGGTCGTGATAAATGGCTATTCCTCAGATTGGGTTGATGTAAGAAGTGGGGTTCCCCAAGGATCAGTATTAGGACCACTGTTGTTTTTAATTTTCATAAGCGACATTGATGAAGGGATAGAGGGTGTGATGTCTAAATTTGCAGATGATGTTAAAATTGGTAGAGTAGTTAATGATCACTGGCAAGCTGAGCTTCTTCAGAGAGACCTAGATAGACTTCAGGAATGGTCAGAAAAATGGCAGCTATGCTTTAATCCAACAAAGTGTAAGGTATTACACCTGGGAAACAGTAATCCCAAAATAACTTATTCACTTGGTGGAGTTCAACTAACCCAGTACTGCAGGAAAGAGACTTGGGTATTGTGATACGGTCAGACATGAAATTCTCTGAGCATTGTAAACAGGTTGCAAGGAAGGCCCATGCTGTCCTATCGATGATCTATCGAACTTTTGCAAGTAGAGATAGGGACATGCTAATCCCATTATATAAGGCTTTTGTTAGACCACACTTGGAATACTGTGTTCAAGTATGGAGACCGCACCTAAAGAAAGACATCAAGCTTCTTGAAAGGGTGCAAAGATGGGTAACTCGCCTGATGGGTGAGATCGGCAAAAGGGCGTCCTTATGAAGAAAGACTTGGAATATGTGGGTTGCAGAGTTTGGAAACTAGACACCTTAGAGGAGATTTGATTGAGGTGTTTAAGGCTCTGAGAGGCATCAGTAAAATGAATGAGAAAGAAATTTTTAAGTTCTAAATGATTCTAGAACTAGGGGCCATAATTTCAAGTTACGGGGAAAGTGTTTAGACTGGATTGCAGGAAGTTTTATTTTAGCCAGCGAGTTATAAATTACTGGAATAAGTTGCCTATATGGGTGGTAGAGGCTGAGAGTTTGGGGAAATTCAAAGGTCATCGGATAGTACCTTTGGGTGAGGGAAACACATAGGATGATAGGTTTAATTTCCTTTTCTTTTATTAATTATTATGTTTTTTTTTTTTTTTTTGGCTGGTGCAGCATAAGCCATAGGCTTTCTTGCACCATGCGGCCATTACTAATACTAATACTAAACCATTAAATTTAAAATTTCAGAAAACAAGGGTTTCTGATTACACTAATTTAATTATATGACATAATTCAGGAGTTGTGCCACCTTAAAAAAATTGTGTACCAATGTTTCAGATAATGGGTGGCCGTGAGGTGGGATTTGTGTAGCAGTACTTCTTAAGGGAAGGCACATGCGCAGAGAAAACAGATCAATCTCTCAATGTGAAATTTGGTTTAAATTAGTCCTGAAATTTTGATAAAGGGTCAGAACTACTATTCCATATTTATAGTAATGTTTCTGTTGGGAGGATCTGGATAGCGGTGGATTCAGAATTGGGCCTAAACCCTTCCAAGGGACTAGTAAAACCAAAGCTGAATTTGTTGTTTATCTGACATTTCCTTATTAAGTAATGTTCAAACATTTAAAATGTACATTTG
Source organism: Mastigoproctus giganteus (assembly GCF_048544385.1). NCBI lineage: Eukaryota > Metazoa > Arthropoda > Arachnida > Uropygi > Thelyphonidae > Mastigoproctus > Mastigoproctus giganteus. Next base: position 15,323,898 of record NC_143576.1, read on the forward strand.
TTTATATAAATAACTCAAGATACAAATTAAAAGGTGGGAGAAATTTCTGTTGGTTTAATTTTAATGGAATTTGAAATGGTTCAGCAAATATTTTTAAAAGATTCAAAAATAAAATTTAATTAAAAAAAAATCCACTGGAAATAGAGTTTTTTACAAGCAGATAGGCAGAGGATTATAAAGACAATGGGCACGTTAAGCATTTACAGATTTACCTAAAAATTAACCTTTGTGTGTGTGCAGCCAAAATGCCTATTATAAAAAATCTTAGACGTTCCAATTAATAAAATAAAGTAGTTTTTGTTGTGCAGTGTTCAGTTATTTTTAACAAATTTAGTCCTGAACCTTTTGATTCTACCTTTTACCTTGCTCGCTTCTTTTCCATTCATCAACATTGTACATTAACTGGTCATTGTAATTTTTTTGTCTGTTAATAATTTTAATCATGAATAGCTTAGATTATTTAACTTAAGCCTTCATTATATTAATACATAAACTAACTTGTGAAATGGTTAAGATGAAAGAATATTGCTAATTTAAAATGTTCTGAGACTTTTGTAATTATTGAATTTTGGTTTAATTAAACTACATTGTAAAAAAAATGTTGCAATTACTTTCACTGGTATGAGTAATTAGCACACTTAAGACATAATTCAAGACTGTTTATAATGGTATCTCTATATTTTGTAGTCCTTCACCTTGTTGAAGTAATTAAAATGTGTATCCTCAGGTAGAGAGCCCACTAAAACATTGATATTTCCATAAAAAATGTTTGAAAATGTACAGAAAACATATTGACCTTATCTTGGATTATGTGAAATAGATTCAACTCATAAGAGACACTTAAAGCATTTTTCACCAATATCCAAATATATTTAGAGATTCTGAAAAACCTGTAGGTGTGTAATTCTTACTGAATTTTTCTTGTAAGAACTACTGAAGAGGAAAGGGATGCAGCTGTTGAAGTTATTCAGAATCACCCTCTTGACATGATGAGTCTGAACAACACTTTGTAAATACTGCATCATTCACCATGTTCACACTGCAGATTTTTCAGAATGTGGAGTCACATATCCAGTATCCAGATATCTGGATAATTCTATTGGATACAAGAATACTGATTAAAAGTTATAAAAGGTATTTGACTTGTCTTTTGACTTTTCATTGGCCTGTAAGCATCTTCTGGCTTGGTGTACAAATCTGCTCACATTTTAACATTTGAGAAAATAATGTTACCCCATTATTCCTTTATCCACAAGTTGACCTAAAGTTAATATCATTTTTAATGAGTTAACATTACCCAGTATGCAAATACAAATTCTTTTTAAAACATCTTTTTAATATTAATCACCTATTATATCAATTTTAATCGAAAAACCCAGAGCGTGAATGTAATTCAATTAAAAACAAATTTATTCACCTTTGTGGTGATGTTATTCATTTAAATGTGAGGTTAATAATTTAAGGTCAACTCGCGGGTAGACATAGTCATTTCTCTCTCTGAGGCGCCTCCGTAGCCAGGTGGGAAGGAGCAGCAGTGCGTAGCACATGCATCTTGATTAGACCGGGGTTCGAGCCCGTCACCACCAAATACGGAGGATGCAGAAAGGTCAAGGAATGACCACCGCATATCCCGGAGCAATATGGCCTTAGTTGCTAATGCTCCTAAAAACCAAACAACAACAATAGTAATTTCTAAAGAGCATAACAAGGTCACTGTTACAGGAGGGATGATATGGTCTCCAGGCTGTAAGGAAATAGTATAACAATATTTTCTAAAATTATTTTAGTACCTACATTGATATAGACCCCACTTCTTTACTGAAATTTAAAAATATTTGATATTCCTGGATAAATTTCAGGCATATCAGCAACTCAGATCATATCACATCATGTCTATAGGAGTGTGTGTATTCATGGGCCAAAATGAAGAATAATAAATGAGAGAAAACCCTATTCCTACCACTGCAATCTGCTGACTATAGCCTTGATTGAAGAGGACTTTTGAAATTTTGCTAGTCGTAAACAGCATTCAAACCCAGACTTCTCCAAATGAGTGGCAAATGACTAAGCCATTGTATTGACAAGAAGGATACTATTGGTGTGATTGTAATGTTTTTCTGAAGTTGCTGTAGCATCTTTTTTGCATATGTGCAATTTTTTAAGAAATCTGCAAGATTTCTTAAAAACAGTGCAAGATCCAGCAACTGCAGTGGATAGATGCACCTCCTAATGATTTGTTTACCTAAGAAATGTTTTTTTTTAAATTAAATATTAGTCTGTGCTCTCTTTCCACAGTATGAGAATGTATACTTTGTTAATCAATCCACAGTACCTTTGAATTGTCACTGGATACATTAATGGATACATTTTAAGGATGGTTTGCAATTTTTTTTTTTGCATCGAAATATTAGAAATAGTTAACTATGAGGAGTGATAATTTAATTTGCAGACTGGTGCAAGGTCTTATCTTAATTGTCATCAACTGAATCTTCTGTGGATTTCTCCTTCTCAAAATACTCTCTCTTGAACTTTACACAATTTTGCCACCTTTGTATTGATTGAATGCTTCTTGAAGCCATTTTTGAAAAGAATACGAAGTGCCTCCATTGTGGCTCTGCGAGCATCGTTGTAAGACATGAAACACTTGCATTTCAGAGCTTTCTTCAGACATGGAAACAGAAAGAAATCACACTGGGCTAAGTCCGGTGAATAAGAGGGATGTGGCAGAACCTCGGCACCTATGGCAGTGATCACTGGCTGCACAATATTAGACGTATCTCACGAGTGGCACAGCGAAGTTGACTCTGAGAACCTTAGAATATGCTTCCTTATTTATAGTCATTCCATGAGGCACAAAATATGTAACAAGAATGCCTTTTATGTGATAAAACACAGGAACCATATGTATGTCAGCTGAATGAGAAGCTTGAAATTTCTTAGGTCCTGGTGAATCAGAATGCTTCCGCTCACTTGACTCTTGTTTCGTCTCTGGATCATAGTGAAAAATTCAAGTTTCATCACAAGTCACTATTTGATTTTGACCCTGTGTTTCAAAATGATCGAGCATTTCTTTGCACAAGTCTACTCTTTGCTGTTTTTGTCCTGGAGTCAAATTGTGTGGGATCCAGCGGGCACAGATTTGGGACATTTTCAGGTGATCTTTCACAATATTGTTTTTTTTTTTTTTTTTTTTATATGAGAACCCCAAACACGAGAGGTATTAGAACCTATAGTACCGTGCTTGGGTTGGAGGTTGAGAAAACGAAAGAAGATATTTGTTGATATTGGACTTGAACTTCTGTAGATTGTAATTTTCAGGAAATACGTATGAAGGAAGGTTGTTCCAGAAAACGGCAGTTGAATGAATAAATGAGGAAGATGAAAAGTTGGTTCTGTGGGTTTGAAGTTGGACGGTAAATGGATGTTGGCTGGTGGCGGCACGTGTTCGGACTGTTTTGAAAGAGAGAGCGGGAATTATAGAAGCCAATTCAGAAGAACAGTGCCCATGGAAGTATCTGTAGAAGAGGCATGCAGCAGAAACAGTGCGTCTATGAGAAAGCGAGTGGAGAGACTCTGTTAGAGATGAATCATTAATTAACCTAACTGCCCTCTTCTGAATGGAATCAAGAAGCCTGAGAGAGGTTTTGGGGGCACCACCCCAGATGTGGGAACAATATTCCATGGCAGGGCGGATTTGCGATTTATACAGAGTGAGCAGCTGTTTGGAAGAAAAGTAGTGCCGAGAGCGCGAAAGAGAAAACCAAGTTTTTTAGATGCAGAGGAAGCAATATTTGTAATGTGCTTGTGCCAAGAGAGATTAGAAGTCAGGGTAATCTCCAAAAGAGATATATCATTTTGCCTAGAAATTGGCGTGTCACTAAAGATAAGCATAGGAGCAGAAGAATCCTTTTTGCGAGATATAAGACAAGACTGAGTTTTAGAAGGGTTGAAATCAACTAAGTTGTCTTTGCCCCACTGGAGAATTACCTGAAGATCGGCATTTAAGGAATTGGCAGCAGATTTTCGAGAACTTGAAGCTGATTGAGCAGGACAAGGTTTCTCAAAATGGAAAGTTGAATGCAATGTGCTATCATAGGCAAAACTATGGATAGGATTTCCAGTCAATGGAAGAAGGTCATTGTTAGCACTACCGTATGAAATGGACATTCTAACAGGTAGTTCACGAAGTGTAATTCACCTGTCTTTATCCAAGATTTCCTGGGCTTTTGCAATTTGCTCAGGAGTTGTTGAGAAGGAAAGCTGACCAGGTCTTGGGTCATCTGCAACAGACTCACAGCCTTCACTGAATCACTTGTGCCATTTAAATATGGTCGTCCTACTAAGACACTCAATACCTTATGCCTCATTCATCTCTTTAATTGTTTCCAATGCAAATAAATCCCCATCTGACACAATAACTAATCACATATCGCTGTTCAATCTGTATGTCCGACACGATATTAGCTTCAAACGATCATCAGTGATATGCGGCTAAAAAAACTCTTTATGCAACACTAGCTCAACAAATACTGGTGTGTGTGCACACAGAGCCTCCTGCTCAGTAGCGATCAGGGAGAGCGCCTGTAGAGGCAGTTATGGAAAGTTTACATGGTAAACGTAAAACCTTCACCAGTCCGTGAATTAAGTGAACACCCCTCGTATATATGTATAGAAAACTTAACTAGCTACTTGTAGAAAATTATATAAGCTTTTAAACCCATGCAGCTTTTTTGAATGGAAAAATTTTAAGAACAGTTCATAATTTTTTTGTGCAGAACTATTAGAGATGTCAGTTTTATGGGAATTTTCTCAAAGTTTGTCAACAACTCACTATGAACCTCTAAATCTTCTGTTCCAGAAGAGAGCCTCTCTTTATGTGTATTCTGAACAGAGTTAAATGCTTTTAATTTTCCAATGAGCCTCTTTATTAGGAGATACTATATGTAATATTTTTGTTTCACATAACTTTTTCAGTTTTAAAATAATGCTCAACACCATTAAAATTTTTTTTTGTCCCAATTGTATACATATTGAAAACTCAAAAATGTAATGTGAGTAAAATAATGAATAAATGTAAAATACAAAGTGAACAGAACATATAATGCTGCAGTAGCATATCATCTGACTTTTATAACTTAATTGTTTAGTGTGTTTTGAATTTTCAATATGTATGTATATACAGGGTGTCTCAAAAATACACGGCATAACTTCAGGAATGAGTTCCTCATATGTAGACAATAAAAATATTTTATATCAACATAGTTCCGGAAATGCTTGGTTCCCGAGTTATTAACCGGAATGTCTTATCTCCCGCAGGTGATTTCCTTCATCACAAGGTACTGACACAGAATCTGGTGGTTTTCCATACCGACCATGTGCTCAAATCAGGAGCAAGTGGCTATGCACTTTATGTACGGTTTGGCGGACGGCAATGCTCTGGAGGCTCGTCGTTTGTACCATAAAGGTTCCCAGAACGAAGATGTCCAGACAGGAAAACGTTTGAAGGTATCCATCGCTGCCTTTGTGAACATGGGACCTTTACACCTCGTGCTGCCGACAGAGGATGACTAAGATCTACGACTCCTGAAGTAGAGGAGGAGATTTTGGATGTTATGCATGCCACTCCTGGAATCAGCACATGCAGAATAGCAATGCAACTGGCTGTTCAACGTTCAACTATTTGGAGAGTGTTGCAAGAACACCAACTGTATCCTTACCATCTGCAATGGATACAACGGTGCCAACAGGAATTTGGCATCGTTTTCGCGAGTCCATAAGACCTCGATGTGAGGCCTGTATTCAGGCAGGTGGACATTTTGAACAATTACTATAAGGTGATGTGAACAGTTAGGTGTCATAGACAAATCTTCAAAACTCGGAAACCAAGCATTTCCAGAACTATGTTGATATAAAATATTTTTATTGTCTACATATGAGGAACTCATTCCTGAAGTTATGCCGTGTATTTTTGAGACACCCTGTATATTGAAATTTTGTTAGTATGAACCAGAGCTATAATGCTCAATACGTTCTATGTTGGTATTAATATTTGTAAAAGAATAAGAGAAGTTTACTTCAATATGATATGTAGAACACTTCTGTATGATACTCTCCAGAAATTAAAACGAAAACAATTAAAAAAAAACAAAAAAAAAAAAAACAAAAATCTTTACATTACAGTAAGAAATAATTAACAATAATAAGGGGAGGCTACAACCAACATTTTGAAGGATATTTTGCCTTAAGTAAGAAACAGGGTGCTGTTTCAACACTGGTATTGAAACAGTTTGAGAAATAATGCTCACATTGTGTGCCATATTTCTGTATGTGCTGCTGTGGGACTGTGTTGACCCTCATGTGATAATGGCAAGGCTTGGGCTCTTCAGAAATTACTACATTATCAATGAGTTTACCTAAAGTAACTAATATTGTTTTAATCAAATAACATCATTCAGTAGGTGAATAATGCTATTCATTATGAACTCAAAAGGCACTGTTGTTGGCCAGTTTTGGAACTATTTGGTTCCATCATCATCATCAGACAACAAGTAGCCTCAATTAGAAATTTGTGTTGAGCAATGAATCAGAAGTTTTTCTTCTGAACACTGCTTGGCTGCTTGTTTTTGATACGTTTATTCACCTCACGGCACAGTATCACTAATTGAGGTCTAGTCATCTGATGGAACCTGATGGAAACAGTTCTAAAACAGGTCACAACAGTGCCTTTGAATATTTAATGAATTCAGGTGGATACATTCACCTGACAGGTGATGTTATTCAGTTAAAAATGAAATTATATTACTTTTGGTCGACTTGCAGATAATGTAATTGTTTCTAAAGAGTCTAAGCCCAAGCTCTGCTGCTATCACAGGAGGAACAACATGGTCTTTTAGCAGTATAGAACAGAAATATGGAACACAGTGTTAATGTTATAGCTCAAACCACTTTGCCTGATTTTTCTGGGCTGAGAAACCTGATAACTGAATTAAAAAGCACAAATTGACCAAACTGCATGAGATATAGAATTAAAGTGATTGTTTTAACTTTAACAGCCTTACTTATTTTTACTTTGCTTGACTTTAACTTAGCTAAAGCCTGTAAAAAATTTTTTTTGCTGGTTTTAATCCCATATCCATTGGTGTCTATGTGTGTTCACTTAGATTTATTTTATCAGCCACTTGAGGCTAGCAGGTTCTCCTTTCGATTTTCAAAACTATTTTAGTGCTGTTATCCACAGTCACTTGTAAACAGAGATGAGAGATGGTAACACTTAGTGGAATATATCAAAGTAATTTGTGTTAGCAGACACATAGTTTGAAAGGACCTTGACAAACATATATATATATATGTACTTGCTTCACAGAGCCAGTTAGGATTTCCATAATGTTTTTTATACAGAGCCAATACATGAAAAATATACACATACTTTAATTTTCAGTGGGCAAAATATTCTCAGTTAATTGAAGAGTTATTTTAGATGTTTTGCTTTATTCGTAAAATGTTGCATAATAAAGCTGTCTGTTGTGATATTTTAAATTTGTTAACATTCCAGTTCCAAGTTATTAAAAAAAAAAAAAAAAAAACACACACACAACAGATTTTTTTTTTTTAAATACAAAAACACTGTAAACACTACAGTTAATTATCGTTGACTCAGTCCCTTGATTGCTAAATTAAAAAAAAAACAGTTGTAACCTTGATCTCTTTGTAGGTATTAGTTCTTTTATAGTGTCTTGTGTTAATTCTTAGGTGGTATATACACAAATGCATGCACACTCTAAACTACTTAAAGCACTTTCAGCCCTAAATAGAACTAAGTGGGAAATCACTATAATCTGGCCTCCCCACTAATATTCCAGTTTATAACATAAATTTTTTTTAGCTTTTAATTTGCAGTGTTTATGAAAAAATTGGTTTATATGCAAGTTGAAACCCACATGATTAGTATACTGTGCTTGCCTTTTTGCACCTTCAAACTTTTTTTGTTTAAAAGAATGAAAATATATAAAAATATTTATTACACTAAACATATCTTAAGTATTACTATATATACTTGATAAATACAGGAATACTTCACCAGCCACGGTGGATACATTCCTGAAAAGTACTACACATGGCACAATTGTGGTTGGCAAGACTTAAGGTCCTGTGGAAAAATAGGGGGTTAGAGGTAAAACAATAATTGGGCCAATAAAATATATGAAAATTATAAAAAAAAAAAAAAAAAAATTAAAGTTGACAATAAAACAATATTAAATAGTGATAAAGTTTTCATAATATATAAGAAAAACAAGATAACACGATGTGATGTTTCACTTTCAGCACTTATTGAACATTTAGAAAACATAATAAAGGGTGTTTATAAATAATAATTAACATAATGAATGTCAATTTCTGTTACTATATAACAAACACTGTAATCTTCAAAGCATTATGAAAACAGTCTCAAATATGTCCAGTAAAAATGTAAACATTAGTCAGAAACTAGAAAATCTACAAGGAAGTGACAAAATGTTTATGTACAACATTGTATATATCAAAAGTTAAGTATGACCTATGTTTGGGAAAACGTTGTAATTTGTGTATAAAGTAATTATTTTCATTTTGCATTTTCTTAGCCCCATTAATTTGATGTGTGGATCATTTAAAAAAATCAATCATATGCTATAATTGAATGGACCTTTGTGTTCTGTAATAAAAGGAAATAAAAACATATAACGTTTGCATGGTGTACTAATTTTATGCTGAAAAGGAATTTGGACTATGACGAATTACATGATCATTAATACAGACCATGAATAAAATTAATTGATGACTTCTGGTATATATATATATGCCAGAATATATGTATAGTACTAACGAGCATGTCACTAAGATAGAACGTGAACAAATCTGCTCCATCTGCACCATTCACTAGAAAGGCTAATATATTTAGGATGCTGTGACATGGGTTGCTCCAGTATTCCCCAAGATCATGGGGAACCCCACAAGCACCCTCCATGATCTTACTTAGTATTAGTAGTGTCAAATGATGTAAGAAAGCAAGCATATAAAGCATCAGCAAAATAAATAAAATCAATTGCCACATCACCTGTCCATCCCTTCCAATAATTTGTCTACTTCTTCCTTGAATTTATCTAACTTACCCACTTCCACAAAAATGGATTAAAGTTTGTTTCAGTAGTCAACCACATGCTTGCTGGCTGCAGACAAACTTCTGCACATCTATCCTGTAACGATCCTTCCTTGGCATTTGAATTTAACCCCCCCCCCCCCTGCATGTCTGTAGTCTGAGCAAAAGGAGGAATACCATCAACATTGAGCATTCTCAAACCATTCACAGTCTTAAACACCTCAATCAGATCACCTCATGTGCCTAGTTTTCAGGCACTGCAGTTTGCAGAACTGAAGCCTTTCTTGGAAAGACAACATTTTGTTCCCTTCACCAATCTCATTGTCCTCCCCTGCACCTGTTCCTGTTACATCCTTCCTGAAGTGAGGCTTCCAGACCTGTATGAAATACTTAAGGTGCAGCCTAATCATTGCCTTGTACAATGGAATAATCGCCTCCATATCCCTTGTGGGAGTTCCTGTTCATCATTGAAAAACTACTCAGAGAATTTCATATCTGACTGCACAATAACCCCAGGTCTTTTTTGTTTTACACTACCCCGAGTATAGTGTATTAATTAATCATTAATCTAGTATAACTACCTACCCATATACAGTGCAGTACCTTGCATTTGTCAATGTTAAACTTCAACTGCCATTTCTCAACCCATCTGCCTAATTTTTTTTTTAGATTATGTTGTAGTAGTTTACCTTGATTACTGTCATTACTTTTAGAAAAATATGTTTATCAGTGTCCCTGACTAAATCCAGCATTGCCCCTCCACCTCCCGTATATCCACGTGATGTGATGAGGTATAATTGTCAATTTGTTTTACTTAAGGAAACTGGACTGGACTTTATATATATATATACCCCTGGGACGCACATCTGGTGAGTATGGGCTTGGCACACCCAGGGGCCTGAGCTGGATGTCATCATTCTTCTCTTTCTTGGTGATTCCTTTCTACTTCTGATTCTCTCTCTCACTCTCAGGGTAACTTGGGAATTTTTTTTTTGCTGGTGCAGCATAAGCCTCAGGCATCCTTGCACAATATGGCTAATAATAATAATAATATATATATATATATATATATATATATATATAAAATGTGCAGATTCTAAAATTTTGGTATACAAGTAAAATCACATTATCTCAATACCCCACGTTATCATGGTTGGGTTGGGGAGGGGGTTGTGTTGATGCTCATCTTAATGAAATTTATTGATGCCATGTCAAACATATGCACAAAAGATACTAATTATTGCCCTGTGAATAAAAGGGAATGAATTTAAAAAAAAAAAACTGAGGAGAAAACAACAAATAGCTAGTACTGAGTTGCAAAGAGGGGCTTCATATTTAACTCCAAAAAGGTTTGGAGTTAAATATGAAATAAACATCACTGCACCTGGAAAAATTTCTATGAAATAAACAAACTGCTCAAATCAGAATTCCTAGAATTTTGAATATCTTTATTGCAGGCAGTGATTGCCTGATGCAATAATACCCACAGCAGCGACAATGCTAGGGGTTTGTCACTATGATCCCTTTTCCAAAGGCAAAAATGAAAAGTAAGGTTATATCTGAGTTTATTCCTTCTTGTGATCTTAAAGAAGTGACATTAGCAGGAATGAATTTAACATTGGACCTGGAGAATAGAGCATTAAAAGCAGGATAAAGTTGTGAGTGGGAGTGTTATAATGGAAGTGTGTGTGATGTTAAATAATAAAGTATGACATGTTATGTAAGATTAATTGTTAGGATGGAAATAAAGTACAGAATTAGTTATATTATTATACTTTCAAATGCTTGGCAGCTTTAGAAGGATGTAAAGTTAAAATATGTTCAAGATAAGTGAAATACAAAAGTGGGTAGATTGAACAGTTATGTATAGAATCCTGAATCTTTAAGAAGAGGATAGTGAGAAAAGTAAAGAAAGAAGAGTAAAAGTTTAAAGAAGGTAAAGAACTAGGTTTGTTATATTAACTTGAAAGGAAATCAATAAATAAAAGACTTAATTAAATTGCAAAAAGTATTTAAATAAGAAAATTAAATTATAAATAATAGTATTAATGTCATATGGGAGGGTTATTTAAATTTGAAATTTAAAAGGAAGCCAAAATCATTAGGGAAACATGAATGATTAAGTGTATTAATACCAAGAAAAATTAGTAGGATAGATCATCTTTACTAACTTCTTCAGGTAACTTCAGCCATAAAAGTCTATCAAGAACAACATTGCATTTTGAACCTCCAGACTAATGTTGAAAAATAGTCTAAATTAGAACGTACACTGAAACTTTTAAGTGGCCCTCTGTTTGGCATCATACTCAATTAAATGGTAGATTTTTATTAGTCTCTTGGTAAATCCCTCTTACAAACATCCTCTTTAAGTTTCAATCTGTCTAATATAAAAAAGTAGTGCATTCAGTTCCCCAAGAGCTAATTCCCCCTGTATTAAGCAAACAATTTTTATTAGAAAATTTAATTCTATACATTTTTTTGAAAGATTTACTTTTTTTAAAATCTGTTTGGTCAACTCCCTGTTATTGTGCCAGTAGACCAAGTGGATAACGGTCAACAAATAATGATACCATAATGCCGAAATATAAACATCAATACTACGGAAGTAAAGATAGATCTTTGAAACTGAATTACTTTTTGATATCATATACCTGGATTTCAGGAAGGCTTTTGATACTGTTGCACATAAAGGACTGCTGTATAAACTGGAGCAGTGTGGCATTAAGGGCAATTTACTGCTATGGATAATAAAGGATGGTTAGGTAGAAGAAGACAGAGAGTGATTATCAATGTATCTGCTCTCTGTGAACTAATGTTATCAATGTAATTCCAGGGTTCAGTGCTGGGCCCATTGTTGTTTTCAATATTTGTTAACGATGTTGATGAAGGTATATCAGGCCTAATGTCAAAGTTTGCAGATGATACTAAGGTTAACAGTTTGGTTAACGACAATAATCAGGGTGAGCTACTGCAACAAGATCTAGACTGAGAAATGGCAGTTGAAGTTTAACATTGACAAATGCAAGGTACTGCACATGGGTAGCAGTAATGACAAAGTAACTATCAACTGTGTGGTACTACACTCAGAGTAATGGAAGATGAAAAAGGCCTGGGGATAATTGTGCAGTCAGATATGAAATTCTCTGAGCAGTGCAGACATATTTCTAAGACAGTTCGTGGGGTTTTGTTAATGATATATAGAAACTTTGCTAGCAGAGATGAGGTGATTATTCCTTTGTACCAAGCCATGGTTGGGCAGCATCTTGAACATTGTATACAGGTCTGGAGGCTTCACTTTAGGAAAAAATGAGGATCTGATGAACAAGTGCAGTGAAGGCCAACAAGATTGGTGAAGGGAACAGACGAGTGCTCTTACCTAGAAAGTCTTCATTTCTGCAAATTGCAATATCTATAAACTAGGCACCTGCAGGATGATTTGATTGAGATGTTTAAGGTTTAAACAGATTGAGTAAGCTGAATATGAATGTCATTCTTCCTTTAGCTAAGACTACACACATGGGCATAATTCGAGAGTTTAGTGTCAAACAACATTAACTACAAAATCATTTTGTAGTTGATGTTTTTGGAATTAACCCGAAAATATTTGACATTTTCTTGGTTTACCAGAATTGTACTTACAGCCTAAGCTAACTTTAAAGTTCTAGAGAGATACAGTTCTATGACATGATATGCATCGTTATTTGTTTAAAGTAAAACTAAAGTTATCACAAAAAGAAAATGCAATTTTGTAGTTAATGTTGTTTGATACTAAACTCTTGAAATATAATTTGAGGAAGGATGGTTGCAGGATAGATGTGCAGAAGTTTGCCTTCAGCCAGCAGATAGTTGATTGTTGGAACAAAATTCCATCTTCTGTTGCTGTGGAAGTGGATGGTTCAAATAGATTCAAGGAAGAACTGGACAAATTCTTGGATGATATGGATAGGTGAAGTGTGTAGTGTGTCTTTTTTTTTTTTTGGCTGATACTATTATAAACTTGCTTTTATAGCATCGGCTCATATAAAAGCAAGTTTATATAGCATCAGCTATTTGCTGCTACTACTACTTACAGCAGGCATTTCCAGTGATATTACAGTGTCTGACAATAAGGAATATGAGCAAGTAACATCAGTTAGAGCTACAGAATGTTAAATTTTAGAAGAAAGCAATTCTTGTATATTTTAAGCCAAATGAACATGAATAATGAAACTACTGAGGCAGAACTGTTAATCTATTAAATTTAGTGGACACAGTTTTTTGCATTAGCTCCTCTTGATCAGAAGTCGAAACTGAAACTAAAGGAAAACCCACATGCTTCCAAACTTGTAGCTTTTTATTTTTATGCGTACTTGAAGTAATGCAAGTATTACCTGAAAATAAAACTCATTGTAGTATTAGTATTGGCAACAAGAAGCAAAAAAACAAAGCCTAGATCAGTTAAGAAAGTTAAAAAAAAAAAAAAACTCATTTCCTTCCAGTAATATTCCTAAACCTACCTTAAATTTATTCAGATTTCCTACCTGCACAACATTCACATTCAGCCAAAGAGTAATCAGTTGTTGCAAGTTTATCCAAGAAGAGATTACTTTTTTGGCTGAATGTGAATTTTCACACATCCATTCTGCAACATTCTTATTCCAATTTATATTTATGCCCTTGTGTGAGTGGATAAATAATCTGTTGACATTTAGTTAATTTAACCCTTTTGGTTAAAAGGGTTAAATTAACTAAATTTACACTTAAATAATGCTGATGCCTAGTTTCTAGAAGATGCTATTTACAGAACCTCAGTCTTTCTTGGTACAAGTAACCTTTTGTACAAATAGCCTACTAATCTTCTTCTTCTTCTTCTCTGCACCCTTTTTAACAGATCTGTGTCCTTCCTAAAATGTGGTTTCCAAGCCTGTATACAGTATTCCAGCTGTAGCCTAATCTGATATAATGAATGAGATAACTACCTCTTTATCATGCTATCAAAGTTCCTGTATGTTATTATTATTAGCCATATGATGGAAGGAAGCCTGAGGTGTGCTGCACCAGCCAAAAAACTTTCTCGAGTTACCCTGAGAGAAAAAGAGAGAGAGAGAGGAATCACCAAGAAAGAGAAGGATCCTGGGTTTGCCAAACCCATACTCACCAGATTTGAGCCCCTGAGGTTGTTGTTATATCATATAATAAAAGGCTTTACAATCTATTAAAAAAATTGAAAGAATATTCTTCCTTTAAAGGCTGTGGGTGAAATTTTTTTAAACTAATAAATTTTGACTAATTGTTAAATGATATGAAAAAAAACCAACCTTAAGCCAAATTAAAATAAATATATTTTTTTCAAAATAATATATAAAATTTTATTTTTCATTGAGATCTGTTTGTTTGTTCACTGAGATCTATTTTTCATTGAGATCTGGGAGAACTAGTAAAATTTGGCATGCACCTTTATTCAGACCATGTGTTAACCACCACAATTTTGCCAGTCTCACGAGGTGGTGCTTAATCCAGATTTTACTGTAGCTAGTTGTACAAGTTTTGAATTTTCATCATCAGAAGTATGGAGGGTAGTCTCGGTGCTGATTCAATGATTATAAATTCATTACATTGATAATGACATTAATCCAAGAAGAGCAGTGCCCATTCATAACCATCCTTAATGATTGTGCCACTGAACCATCTCATTATTTGTATCAGTAACTTGCTCCTAATGTCACACTGCTCCATTTTGTACATTGTAACAGTGTCAGAAGTTTTACGAAATCAAAATATATGATGTCAAAATTGTTAATTTGTTACTACATCTTAGTAGCTAATCAGATTGTCAGACAGGATCCTTCCCTTAACAAATCCATGCTGCGATTTCTGTATAATTCCATTCTTGTCAAGGTGATCCAGCAGTACTTCTTTAACCACTGATTCCATTATTTTCCCTGGAATAGAAGTCAGGTTTACAGGAGTAAAGCTTACAGGTTTGTTCAATCTCACTCAACAGCTGACTAGGAGAGTACAGTAGCACATTCATTCCAGTGGACCATATTTGAAGTCTGCATGACTGCTAAATACTGTTAATGATCAAATTTTTTGTTGAAATGATTAATTATGAGTTCCTCTGAGTTAGTGGTAGTGCCAGAGTATAAACAGATCTTTTTTTTTTATGTGTGTATATATATGTATTTTTTCTTGGTACTGTTAAATTGGTGAATAAGGAAATGATAAGTATATTGCAATTGTAAGAAGCTCTGTTAGATTGTACTTATTACTTCGCCTATGGCGAAGATAATAGTCTTCTCCATAGGTGAAGTGTTACTTATTCGAGGTAGTGCAATACCATAGCAACTCGTGAAGGTATTCACAATATAAGATATAATTAAAACAATGCATTAAAACTACCTTGGGAGTAGAAATGATGCGTGTGCATTACCCATGCCTAAGTAAACTACTTTATTTTTTGTTTAGTTTTAATACATGTTATTTAATCCTGTTAAAGAAGTGGGTTGCTTATATGCTGTATTTGCCAGTTTATCTTGCATTTAAATATTTCTTTCATATTAATGTTATATTTTAGAGAATCCTTTAAATTTATTTATAACCATTAATTCATGCCTTACTACATCATCAGTAACCCAGGAATCTAAACACATAACAAAATTGTCCTGGAATTATTGCACTCAAAGAAATTTTAGGTGGATGCCACATTATTAGTGAAAGGTGCTTCAGAAAGATTTGTTCACCAAGTTAACAACTTCTTTGTTTCAGAGCTGAATTGAACAAACCGATAAAATGTGTATCCGTACAAACCAGCCATAAATAACAACAGATATTTATTTATTAGTCAAGATTTGTTTACTGTAGGAAAACACATTTTATTTTTTTCTAATGTGTTAATTGAAAGGCATAACTATGTAGCTTCTCTTAATTCTTGTCAAGCATTTGTTTATTGTATTTCCATGCTATCAGCAAGATAGAAACCCAACTTCTCAAATTTACAGTAACAGATGACAGCACAGTGAGTGGAACAAAGAGAAACCCTTTGTTCCACTCACCAATCTCATTGCCCTCCTCTGTACTCGTTCCAGCAGTTCTACATCCTTTCTAAAATGTGCCTGTGGAGAGCACAGAACATTATGGGAGATTGAGCCAACCTTGCTGAATTTTCTTCTTTCTAAAAAACCCCATGTGTTGGATTTTTTTAGAAAGAAGACACAGAACATCATAAATGATATGCTGTATTTGTTTTTGTGGATGCAATTAATCCTTTCTGAGGTAACAGTGACAGGTATATTATAGTCTTAGCTTCTCTTGTGCCATTAAATCTCCATAACAACAATAACTACACAGGTTTTTGTGATGAATAAGAACAACACTGTAAAAATATTGTGTTGTTAATATTAAATAATATGAATAATTAGTAGAGGCATATGATACAAGAAAGCAAGCTTATACATCAGCCAAAAAAAACTTTTCCATTTCACTCCAAACATTTGTCTAGTTCTGCCTTGAATTTATTTAAGCTGTCACCTTCCATAATGACAGTTGGAAGCTTATTCTAGCCGTCAACCACTCACTGGCTAAAGGCAAATTTCCACACACCTATTCTACAACTGTCTTTCCTCAGTTTGAATTTATGCCCCCTCAGGTGCATAATCTGAGCCAGAGGAAGAATCCCATCAACATTGAGCTTGCTCAAACCATTCAAAGCTTTATTCACCTCACAAGTGTCTAGTCTCCAGACACTGCAATTTGCAGAACTTATGCCTTTCTTGGTAAGAGAAACCCTTTCTTCCACTCACCAATCTTATTGCCCTCCTCTATACTCGTTCCAGCAGTTCTACATCCATGCTAAAATGAGGCCTCTGGACCTATATATACAGTACTTAAAATGTGGCCTCATCATTGCATTATACAAGAGGATAGTCACCTTCTTATCCCTTCTAGCAAAATTCCTTGATATGCAGTTATATTAATTTTATTGACAAGACCACGTGAGCTGCCCTTTTAGCCAATCTGCACTGCTCAGAAAACTTCATATTTGACTGCACAATTACCCCAAGGTCTTTTTCATTCTCCTCTTCCCTGAGTGTAGTACTGCACAGTTTGATATGTTACTCTGAGGTTAGTGCTACCCATATACAGCATCTTGCACAGTTAATGTTAAACTTCAGTTGCCACTTATCTGGTGTAACTCAAATCTTAGTGCTTTCATTAGTTGATAGAATCCTTTAAATTTTTTATAAATTTCTGTCTTGGTTTTTAAGATAAGATTTGTAATGCATGGTTAATTAATTATTATTATATCTGGATTATTACTGAAGCACTGAGGCTATTTAAAAAGAACTTCACATCTCCTGACCTATGTCTTGAGATGTTAAGTTCTTTTTAAATAGCCCCCAGTGCTGTTAGTTAGTTGCAGTTACTATTATCCAAATGCAGTAACTTGCATTTATCAGCATTAAACTTCAATAGCCATTTTATCCCCTGCCTAGTTTATCTCCATCTTGTTGAGGTAGCATACCCTGACTAAAGGACACTACCTGCTTTTGTAATATTCAGCAAACTTAGACATTAAAACAGAAATATCTACATCATCATCATCAGCCATTTTCAATCCACTGCAGGATGAAGGCCTCTCCAGCAACTTTCCAGTTTCTTCTGTTTTGTGCAATGGCCATCCATTTACTACCCACAAACTCATGAATTTCATCTGTCCATCTCCATTGTTGTCTTCCAGGTTTCTCTTAGCTCCTCTTGGATACCATTCTGTTATTTTCTTAGTCCATCTGTCATCATGTCTTCAAGCTAAGTGTCCTGCCCAAGACCATTTTAGTTCTTTTGTTTTGATAAGAATGTCCTTTACTTGAGTTTTCTGCCTAATCCATGTGTTTCTCTTCTTATCTAACAGTCTGATTCCCAATATAATCATTCCATTCTTCGCTGTGTAGTTCTCAGCTTCTCTTCCATTCTTTTGGTGAGTGTCCAGGTTTCACTTCCATAAGTCATGGTGGGAAGTATACATTGGTTCACTATTTTACCTTTCAGACAAATTGAGATATTGCTCCTCAATATGTGACAATATTTCCTGAATGCTATCCATCCAAAATTTATTCTTCTCTTGACTTCCATCCATTTATCATTATTACAGCTGCTGACTTGTCCCAGATAAGTATATGACTCCACCTTTTCAATTACTGTTCCTTCAATCATTATATCCCTTTCTGTGGCATACTTGTTGATCATTACTTTTGTTTTAGCCATATTCATCTTTAGTCCAAAATCCTTACTAACTCTGCATAACTGATTAAGATTTTCCTCTAATTCTTTGGGATCGTGGCTTATGACCACAATGTCATCTTTTTTTTTTTTTTTTTTTTTGGTAGTTGTTGCCTTATAGGCTTCTGTGGCCATAATGCACCTCCCAAGGTTTTTTTGCAGTACTTTGATCCAAGCCCGAGGCGGAAATCAAACCCGCGACCTTTGGGTTGCCAGGCAGGCACTTTACCCACCCGGCTAGCCCGGTCGGCACAATGTCATCTGCAAATCGTAAATGGTTTAGGTACTCTCAATTCACATTGACTCCTTTGTGCGACTAGTCTAATCTTCAGAAAGCTTCCTCAAGGGCAGCAGTAAACACCTTTGGAGATATTGTGTCGCCTTGTCGAACTCCTTTCTCAATTTTAAATTTATTACTGTCTTTGTCTAGTCTAATAAAGGAGGTGAATTCTCATATATTTTCTTCAAAATCATGATATATGGGGTATCTATGCCTTGTCTTCCAATATCCTGAAAGAGGCCTCTGAGGTCGGGAAAACTCATGTCTAAAAAGTTCCAGTTCTGACCATGTGCCGATTGAACCACGTGGAGAAATACCACGTGTGGAGGTACCGTGAGCCTGCTACTTAAGGAGATGTTGCAGGAAGTCGTATCACTGTTGAAGAAGGGAGCTGACGCTCCCAAAAGCTTCAGGTTTTTAGCGCTTTTAATGTTTTATATTTTAGCAAATTTTATTGTAAATGATCTTTTATTACAGTTTTTAGCATTCCACAATAGTTTATTGTAAATATTTTTGTGTAAAGATTGTAGTCATATTAAATTTTAAATTTTATTCAATGGTCGGTGTATGAATTTATATATTTTTTTAGATATGCCTTGTCTTTCCAGTGCCCGAAACATTGCCTTAAGCTGTATGGAGTCAAATGCCTTTTCATAATCCACAAATGCCAGGCATAATGGTGTTTTATATTCATTTGCTTTCTCCATTAGCTGTGACATTACATGAAGGTGATTCATAGTTGAGAATCCTCTCCTAAAGCCAGTTTGCTCTTTCGGTTGATTCTCATCAATTATTCTTTCTAATCTGTTAGTAATGACCCTTGTGAACAACTTGAAGATGTGGGATAACAAGCTAATTGGTCTATAATTTCCAATTTCTGATTTATCTCCTTTCTTATGCAGCAAAACTATGATTGCATTATTTTCTAATGTATTTTGTGAAGAGTCTTGCCAGTTTTTGTGTCATGTCTCTTCCTCCCAATTTTAACAACTCTACAGTAACTTCATCTTCCCCTGGAGCTTTCTGATTCTTCAACGCGTGTTCTACCTCATCAGGAAGGATATCAGGTATGTTGTATGTGTTACTAATTTGCGATCCATCTTCCCCACTGCTGGCATCATTCCCTCACTCCTTGTATAATTCTTTATAGTAGTCTTCTTCTATTTGAATTATGCCTTCTCTGCTATTCGTAAGTACACCGTCTCTGTTCTTCAGTTTCAGTATCATTTGTCTTTTTGTATTACTGCTCATGACTGCTGATTTAAATCCTATGTTTTCCCTTAATGCTTGTTCTACTTTTCTTGTGTTAAATTTTCTTATGTCCTCTCTCGGCACCTCCATAGCCAGGTGGGCAGGAGAAGCAGTGCGTAGCACATGCTTCTTGATTAGACCGGTGTTCGAGCCCGTGACCACCAAATATGGAGGATGCGGAAAGGTCGGGTAATGACCACCGCATATCCCCGGAGCAATATGGCCTTAGTTGCTAATGCTCCTAACAACCAAATAACAACAACAACATGTCCTCTCTCAGTCTCTTTCTAATGACTTTGCATAACTCAGTATACTCAATTTTCTCCCTGTCAGTGTTTTTCTTGCTCCTCATTTGTCGTCTTCGGTTCATCATGACAAGTGTTTCTTGACTGATTTTTTCTTCTTTGGATTTCTTTTTACCTATAGGTTTCTTGGGCTTTATCACTTTCAGAAAGTTGTAATATTCTTTGTCGATATCTTGGTCCTGAACAGTCTGCAGAAGCTCAAACTTGTTCTTAAATTCTAGTACATACTGCTTTTTCTCCTCTTCTGTTATCTCAAAGACCTTTGTATTATTTACTTGAGTCAGTTTTTTCCTTTCTTTTCTTACATCTATATCAAGTGTTCATCTTACCATTCTGTGATCACTTCCAACATTTACCTTGTTCAGGACAGTAACATCATTTACGATATATCTTCTATTAGTGAGAATGAAGTCGATTTCATTGGTTGTTAATCCATTTGGGCTCTTCCGTGTCCACTTTCTGTTCACCCTTTTCTTGAAAAAAGTGTGTATTAGTGACATTTCTCTAGATTCTGCAAATTCCAAAAGTCTTTCACCTCTTTCATTTCTTTCACCAATTCCAAAATTTCCTATAGTTCCCCTTTCTGGACTGTTTTGTCTCTTTCCAACCCTAGCATTGAAGTTCCCCATAATGATAGTGTAGTGAGTTTTCTGTTCATCTAAAAGACTCACAATTTCTTCATCATCATGGCTCGATGTTGGTGCATAAATCATTATAACCTTTAGCTTATACCTCTTAGAAATCCTGAGTAGTAGTCTTGACACCCTTGATGATGTACTTTTGAATTCCAAAATGTTCTTTTTCTATCTTTATGGACCAGAATGTTAATTAATGATACTGATCTAATGTTAATTAACATTAGAAATAATGCAAGGAGCCCCCATCAGTGAACTGTGCAGAACTCCATTCATAATATTACTTCATGAAGGGAAGTTGCATGTTTATAATATTGCATAGTCTTCTACCATTTAATTATCTCTGTAACCATAGTGTAACTTTTCCCTAATGCCACATTGCCCTGATTTATACTGTATATATGTGGAACTGTTACAAAAGCTTTATTGAATAATTTAAAAGCTTTCACAGTTTTAAATTGTTCAGCTAGTTGGTCTGTACCATACATAATTGTATTTTATTTAATTTTGTTTCAGGCTTAAATGAGAAGAATCGGCAGAAATTGAATGAACTTGTTTTTAATGGGTAAGTAGCAGCTTCTTAATACAATAAAATAAAATTTTATGCATTAAATGTTTTACTTGTTTTACTTATTTCATCAGAAATGTATGACTCAATTAGGAACTCTTTTGTTTAATTTTGCAAAATTTACTCAGTCTGCAAGAACTGATTTAACTATGGTTCAATAGAACTTTGAAGATAAAATTCAATGAAGTATCACCTGAGGTGTTTTTGATTTCAATCTTACCAAATGCCATGAACATGTTACTCCAGTTTCAACTTCTTGCCTCTCTGACAAAGCTTTCTGACATAAGTAGAACTGGGAGGTAGGTAGGTAGTGTGTTTGTCAAGAATTCAACATTTGTGCAAAAAAAGAAACAAGTCTGAGTATCGCAATGAAAGTAAGCTTTATTTTGTTTGTTATTTTCATATTTAAAAAAAAGAAAAGTGCTTATATTTATTATTTACTTTTTTATTACAATGTGAGCTGACATATATATTAGCGATGGACAAAAATTGAGAATCAATTGAAATAATTAATTATGACATTTTCATGATCTATTATATGCAAATTAGGTAATTACAAAATCAGCTTCCCCCAGTTTTGTATACCACTGTTAATGACATCATATTTAATTCCCCCTGCGTGATTTCTGAATTCTTGTGCATCTTCAGTTATTTAAAATGTTTTGCTAATTGTGAAAGAACAATAGCTTATGCCTTTTGTGCTCATTATTAGAGGAACAAGTTCTCATTATTACTGCAAGGCACTGACCAGTGAAAGTTATATCAGCACAGCTATACATGGAGGTTTCAGCTTTGGTTTCGGTTTTATTTCATACCAACCAATACTTGACTGTTTGCACTTTGTGAAAAAACATGCTGTGGCAACCGGCATCACATCAGGCATTATTATATTATACAAGAAAAACAGGAAGCTATTACAAACTAAGATGGTGTTTGGAACCAGTAGTATTGTCAATCTTGTACCTGAAGAAACTGTGCCCCTCAATTTTTGGCCTTTTTTTTTTAAAGAAGTGCATGGATTATTCAATATATACAATAGGCCGAATTTTACACAGGATTATTTCTAATTGTCAAAACAATTATTGACTGACTACATAAAATTATTTAAGATTAACACGATCTGTAATTTCATGGAATTAAGTTTTATTATAATTTGAATTTAAAAAATTTATTTCTTTGCAGTGTTACTGTTGTAAAATACCGTGGAAAAAAGTTGAGAATTAAAACACCTGTATGCAGAGCTTTGAAAAAACTGAATAGTGTTGAAGGTAAGCTTGTTGTAAAAAAATGCTGTTTTCTGTTTAATAAATGTAATACAGTGGTACCTTGGATTACGAGTAACTTGGTATGCGAGTGTTTTGCAAGACGAGCAAAAATTTTTAATAAATTTTAACTTGATAAACGAGCGAGGTCTTGCAATACGAGTACAGTCAGTCCTCGTATAACACGTGTTTACACTACACTAATTCGATCATACACGATTTATAAATAGGGGAACAATATCTTATATAACACGAACCGAATTCGCTTATGCACAATTAGCCCTTGTGTTTACAAGAAATGGCAGTCGAACGCAGAATCACCCCAACCGAACGCAACCCGATAGGAATGAAGAGAAGATTTTGAAAATGTATTTATGGTTTTTTATATCAGTGAAGTGGAAACACATTTCACCATAATAATGTAAAAACCAACACAATTCCAGCTATCGGTATAATCGCAAATGCAATTAGATCGAGTTTACTACCAGTTTATAACAGATTCCACTCGCAAGAAACTAGAAATTGTTTTTATTGTTTTATGGTAGTAACCCCTAGAAATGTGCTTTAGTAAAATGTGAGGTGTTAATAGTGTATCTCTGCCTTGTTGGTGTTGTTTATTCAGTTGCTACACGCGCAGCTTTGTTTATGTGTATCAAGCGTGCCTCCTCGTTTTGTAATTGTGCTTTATTCCCTAAAAATGAGTAAAATAATTAAAAGGTGTGAAAAGGAAGCATCCTGGCGAAGACACTGCAGATTCAGAGAGAAAAAAAAAAAAGCAATATCGATAAACAGAGGCGGACTGGGTCAAAAATTCTTACCCGGGAAAATTTATAGTGGCCTCATACTACGGTTTATGGCCAAAATCACACCGGCCTCCGGCCCACTGGGCTACACGCGTGCAGCTTTGTTTATGTGTATCAAGCGTGCCTCCTCGTTTTGTAATAGTGCGAGCGATGAATCTGATTTCCGTGAAATCCTCAAAAGGAGGCAAAAGCAAGTGTCATTGGAAAGATTCCTTGTTAAAGTCGCACAAAAAGAAAAAAATCAACAGATAGCAGTGATTCCGTTAGAGACAGTGAAAGTCGTCCTACCCAATAATTAATAAATTCGATTGCTTTATGTATATTAAATTTAATTAAAAATATAAAAAAGGTATGTATTTTGTATTAATCATTTTTATGAATATGAAATATTCATAAAAATGAATATTTTTATGAATATTCATATACTGAATATTTATGAATAATATTCAGTATATGAATATTTTTGAGTTTTGGAACAAATCATCTGGGTTTCCATTATTTCTTATGGGGAAATTCGCTTTGATATACGAGTGCTTTGGATTACGAGCACGTTTCCGGAACGAATTATGCTCGCAAACCAAGGTACCACTGTATTTCTTATCGAAATTCAAACTGTTTGTTTATTTATTTAGAATTAGTATTAGTAGAGGCATATGATGCAGGAAAGCAAGCTTATATATAAAAAAATGCTGTTTTTTGTTTAATAGATGAAATATTTCTTATGAAATTAGCATTAGTAGAGGCATATGATGCAAGAAAGCAAGCTTGTATAGCATCAGCCAAAAAAAAAACCCTTCCCATTTAATCCATCCATTTACTCCAACTGTTTGTCTAGTTCTGCCTTAAACTTATTTAAATTGTTGACCTCCACTACAACAGATGGAAGCTTGTTCCAACTATCAACCGCCCCCTGGTTAAAGGCAAATTTCCGCATATCTATTCTCTAATTGTATTTTCTCGATTTGAATTTATGTCCCCTCAGGTGAGTAATCTGAGCAAGAGGAAGAATCCCATCAGAATTGCCACTGCACCAACCCATTCAAGACCTTATACACCTCAATCAGATCACCTCACAGGTGCCTAGTCTCCAGAAGCTGCAAATTGCAGAAATTAAGCCTTTCTTGGTAACAGCAACCTTTTGTTCTACTCAAGAATCTCATTGTCCTTCTCTGTACTCGTTCCAGCAGCTCTACACCTTTCCTAAAATGAGGCCTCCAGATCTCTATATAGTGTTCAAGGTGTGACCTGACCATTGCCTTATACAAGGGGACAATCACTTCCTTATCCCAGCTAGCCACATTCCTATATAATATTGACAAGACACCATGAGCTGACCATATCTGACTGCATAATTACCCCCAGGTCTTTTTCATTCTCCACTACTCTGAGTATAGTACCACCCATTTGATACGTTACTTTGGGGTTACTGTTACCCATATGCAGTACTTTACATTTGTCAATGTTAAACTTCAGTTGCCACCTCTCATCCCATCTGCTCGACTTTTCTAGATCCTGTTGCAATAGTAACCCTCCCAACCTTCGTATCATCTGCAGACATTAACCCTGATATACCTTCGTGAATATCATTGATAAATACACAAAAACACAATGGACCAACACCAAACCCTGGGGGAATCCACTAATAATATTAGTCCACAAAGAGAAGTGTCCATTGATTACCACCCTCTGTCTTCTCCCGCTCAACCATCCTTTTGTCTATTGTAGCAACTTGCCCTTAATGCCATACTGCTCCAGTTTCTACAGTAGTCTTCCATGTGCCACAGTATCAAAAGCTTTTTTAAAATCCAATACAGTAAAAGTCTGAAAATCCGGACTGCTCGGGGAATGGGTCGATCCAGATTTTCCGGATTCTCAGGCATACTTTTAAAATTCAAATTTAAGATGGAATAAAGAAGAGATGACCAGGTAAATTTTGACAGTTTATTCATTAGCAAATAAAGCATGCTTCATTTATCAAAACTATTATGAGCAGTTTTAATGAAAAATAAAGTCAACACCTGACAAAGATGTAAACATAAAAATTTTCACCACAAAAAAAAAAAAAAAAAAGCGTGTAATGCTTGAAATAGTGTTTAAAAATGAACAATGTAAAAGAAAAATACAGTATATAAATGAAAGCAGAAGATACATATTTTATATAAATTAATTATTTGTTTTAGTTTATTAACAAAACATTTTCATATAAAATACAAAGTTCAAAAAACAAATATTTATTCATTCTTTTCCGCGATTTCTGTTGCGTCTGTTGCACTACTTGATGCTTCTATTGCTTTCTTTAAATACTTTTGTATGTCATCTTGTTTATGGCTTTGTAATTTCTTTGTGATAATATTATTATGTGCACATGCATAACTCCTGAAGACTGAAGCTATGGTTCTCCTCCATAAATTTAATACATGTTTCAGTGGAGTTTTCTGCAGTAGCCCAAGATATCTTTTCCTCCTCAACTTTGTCGTTTTCTTCACCAGATTCTGCTGAATAATTTTCTTCCATCTTATCAGGAGTTATAATGCTTTGAATAATTTCTTGATCAGTGAAAGTCGCTGCAACTTCAACATCATCTTCAATGCATATCCACTTTTCTATGTCATCAGTATTAAGTTTGCGTAGATGGTTGTCTTCCATACATAATTTAAGAGTTTCCATCAGTTCTTTCGCTTCAGATGCTTTCAGCTTTATGTGAAATCCTTCAAAATCTTTGCATTTCGATCAAATTATAGATCTGCAAACATCACGTTCGGCCATAACTTTCGCCACGCTCTTAAAAGAGTTACAGGCTTGACTGCATTCCATGCAGTCATGAGAGAAAATGTTGCATCTTTGATTGTAAAACTGCTTTGAAATTGTGAAGTCGACATTCTTATGCATCATTTTCATCATAAAATCATTTTTATAGTGACATTTAAAGTTCCTAATGACTTCTTGATCCATGGATTGAATTAATGGTGTTATATTTGGTGGCAAGTAACATGCAAAAATATTTCCGCAATCAGACACTAATTTTGATTCATGCAGGTGGCCCTACAGTTGTTGAGAAGTAGCAGGCACTTTTTATTTGCAGGCTTCCCCAATTTTCTCAAGTTCTGATGAACTGATGGAACAAAATCATGAACAAACTAATCGCGAAATATATCTTTGTCCATCCAAGTATTCTTTTGGGCTTTATAGGTCACAGGTAAGTGCACAATTCCTTTAAAGGCCCGTGTGCACTGCAATTTACCAATCTCGAGAAGCTTAATTTTTATACTGACCTGAAGCATTAGCACACATAACAATGGTTACTCTTTCCTTATTAAGCTTAAAGCCTGTTGCATTGTTCTTGGTTTCCAGACAAAGTTTTTGTGGGCAAACACTTACAGTAAACCACTGTTTCATCAGCATTATAAATTTGATCAGCAGTAAGTTCGTAGTCAGATACAATTTTTTCAAATGTTGCACTATATTCTGTTGCTGCTTGTGTATCAGCCGACTGTCTCTCTCCAGCTATATATATATATATATATATTTTTTTTTTATCGTGTGATGTGAGCAATACACGAAGGTACCAGTTTTTTTCCTGCTTCCTTCATGTATCGTGGCCGTGAGGTCCAACGAGAGAGTACAGCACCATCGTAATATCCAAGCCCAAGGCGGGATTCGAACCCGCGACCTTTGGGTTGCCAGTCAGGCACTTTACCCACCCGGCTAGACTGGGCGGCTCCAGTTATATCTAACTGTCTAATATCATGACGAGTTTTGAAATTCCTAAGCCATCCATCACTGAATGTGCACTCTGATTCAATGTTCATTTGCTCTTTAAAAGACCTTGCTTTGGCAATAAGCATCGGCCCAGAAATTGCCATACCTTCTGATTGTATTAGCAAAAACCATTCGTACAACACTTTATCGAGATTCTCTAATTTTGGTCAATGTAAACTTTTTCTTTTAGCAATTTTATTATAAGGCCCAGACGAGGCTGTGAATTCTAGAATTTTATTCTTTGCCTTTTTTATATCATAAATTGTAGACTTTCCAATGTTGTATGTTTCCATTAAAACAGTATTGCTCACACCACTTTCTAGGTTTTTAACTATTTCAAGTTTGTCACTCAATTTCAACGTGTTCTTCTTTCTCTTCACACCACGAAGTTTATCTATTTTAGGAGCCATTATTATGAGCTTGTAAATACATATGCTATATATAGTAAATGGAAAGAGTAGGACAAACATTATAGCATTGTCACAGTTTGATTGCTCATTTCAAAATGGCGACTGCGAGCTTGCTTGTTGTTGCTGGACATCTGTGGCACTCACGCATGTACGCATGCATACAAAAGTCCGCTAAATTTGAAAGTTTGAATTCCGGGTTTTTAAAGTCCTGGTTTTTGGGTGGTCCGGATTTCTGGCATCTGGATTTTCAGACTTTTACTGTATATGATATCAAAATTATTACCTGCATACAGTTCCTTTGTAACCACATCATAATATCCAATCAAATTGGTTGGACAAGACTTTCCCTTAATAAAACCATGCTGTGTCTGAACTATAACTGAAGTCTTGTCTAGATGATCCTGCAATGCTTCTTTAACCAGTGCCTCCATTAATTTCCCTGGAACAGAAGTTAAACTAACAGGTCTGTAATTACGCATGTCACCCTTTGATTCCCCTTTGTGAATTGGGGACACATTTGCACATCTCCAATCCATGAGGACCTCCCCTAAGTCCAAGGAAGCTTTCATAATTATGGCTAAGGGTTTGCTAACTTCTTTTGCTGCTTCCTGTAATATAACTGGATAGATCCCATCCACCCCAGCAGACTTTCTTATGTTCAATTTCAACAATTTCTACTCCACTTTGCTCTCAGTTATTACAAAATCATGTAGCTCCCCGGCAGAGTTTGATAAACTTCTGGAATTCACCTCCCTGAACAACTCCTCATGTGTGAATGTAGATGCAAAATACTCATTCAGTTTGTCAGCTATCTCAGCAGGTGCATCAACAATCGAACCATCAATGTCAAGTGGATCAATCTGATTCATCCCCGTCTTTCTAGAGTTTATATAAGTAAAGTAGTCTTTACTGTTTTGCTTTCCATCATTTGCCAAAGATTTCTTGTAATCTGCCTTTGCCTAAAGTCCATTGTGACTTGATTACAGATTATCTTATATCTATTTTTTTTGGTTTTTAGGAGCATTAGCAACTAAGGCCATATTGCTCCGGGATATACGGTGGTCATTCCCTGACCTTTCCGCATCCTCCGTATTTGGTGACGGGCTTGAAGCCCGGTCTAATCAAGAAACGTGTGCTACGCACTGCTGCTTCTTCCCACCTGACTATGGAGGCACCCCTTATCTTATATCTACCATAGGCATCTGTTCTCCTTATAATTTATATGCGTCCAATGCATTTTTCTTCTCTGCCACAAGTCTCACTGTGCATTATGGCCACACATGTTGATGCGCCTAATAAATCCCCAAACAAACAAACAAACAAACAGAGTCTCATTAGGTCGTCTGACATCCATTTAGGCCTAAATCTTGAACAGTATTTCTAAATTAGTATGAAAAGCCTAGTATCTTCCAAGATTAATTCCTTGAATGATTTCCATTTAGAATTTGCTGTTGGTAACATCATCAGTTGGTCCCACTGTATGGAATTTAAAAAATCTCTGAGACCACAATGGTCTCAGAGATTTTTTAATTCATTTTTGAATGTCTGGTGCATTGTACATTCTATTAAACCCTTTTGTACACCACTGTTTTTCTGTGTTGTTTGACTGTTATTTGGATTTGTTTTGTGTCACACAATCATGTGGGGAATGCTGATGTGACAGGCCAATCTTAGCATTAGCATTAACTAATCTAACTCTTCCAACATTTGTATCATCTGCAAACTTTGACATTAAGCCTGATATACCTTCAATGATATCATTGATATAAAACAGTCTTGCGCATGGATATCAAAAGGGGGCCGGGGAAAGTATTAGTTGGTTACATGTACCAAAATAAATATTTCTTTGTGTAAATCAAATAAAATCTTTAAATTTCATTTTTAAAAATAAAATTGGCCATCCTATACACTGGAATAATATATTAGTGTGAAAATAGTGCATTACATTACCAGAACACAGCCATTTGTATTTGCTAA
Organism: Mastigoproctus giganteus; assembly: GCF_048544385.1. Taxonomy (NCBI): domain Eukaryota; kingdom Metazoa; phylum Arthropoda; class Arachnida; order Uropygi; family Thelyphonidae; genus Mastigoproctus; species Mastigoproctus giganteus. The sequence goes on from NC_143576.1 coordinate 15,353,539, forward strand.
TGGTTTTTGCACAGGGTAATTACATGCAAAGACATGATTTTTTTAAGCAGTTTACATAGAAAGGATTCTAGTTGCTGGAAGGACAATATTATATAGCTCTAACAATTTTTATATTTGTAATTTTTTGTCACAGGACACATGACTCATTAAATGCAAAAGGAATAAGGCATTCACATTTTAAACTTACCACATTACAATGTATGAATTCTGTTATTAAGCCTGACATTTTGTTATCTCTCTGAACAGTAGCACCAAAATACTGCACTGGTACTTTAATCTATAATTGCATAACATTCACCAGTTATAACAGCGTCATGTAGTGACCATATGTTGGTATAGTTTTCTAAAACCACGAAAAAACAAAAGAAATAGAGTATATTCAGAAATCTGATTATTGACATTTCATGGGATATACTACTTAATAGGGAGGTAATTTTTTTTCATTTCTTTTTAGTTTGAATTCATTACAGCTGTTGTAAACATTGAGCTGTTTTTAAGTTTTGGTTTAGATTTATAATATTCTTCTAAATTTTAACAAACTTAAAAAAAATTTGTTTTTACAGTTAATAATATACAGTTGATTTCTTGTTATTGTGAACTGATGTAAATTTATGTCATTGTTGATTTTTTTAGATACAAAGGAACCAGAAGTTCAGAAATTACCAAAAGAAATTGTAATAGAATTTCGTCCTCATTCAAATGCAGCTTGGCTTCATGTACAAAATTTAGCACAAAATCCCAGAGTTCGCACAAAACTCAGTTTGCAGAGACGGCTGAAACCTGTGATAGAATATCTCCAAAAAAGATGGGAGCCTCTAAGGTTAAAACGAGTATGTGTTTAATTTTTAATAAGTTTCTTTAATAATATTAATAAGAAAATGTTAAGCTATTAAGAAATTAACTAATTAAAACTTGTTAAATGATAATGAGCATCAGTGCTACATGCTTATCAGTAAACGTATTTAATCTGCAGCCACACAGTCAAAAACTATCACTGAAATTGCACAAAATGATGATAGCTAGTGTGGGGATTATTTGTGACCAGTTATAATAGTAATACATTATTCACATAAAAATAGCAAGTATAATCTGGCAAAGTTATTTATGGGTAAGACACTAAAGTTGCTAAAATAGTTAGAGAAAAATAGGTGGTCCAGATTAAAAAGCATCTAGATGTTTCTGAAGAACTTAATGTGTTTTTATTTATTTATTTTTTAATTAGTGGAGGGATATTTAGACTTGAAAAGAGATAACATGGAATAGACATATGTAATGGGTAACTAAAAGATTCTGGTTTGTTATAAAAGTTATTAGACATGTAATTAGGAGAAAGTTTTGCACCAAATGTGGAGAGTAGTGTACACTGAAAGAACTGGTAGTGACAAGGAAGTTCCTGAATAAGCCAAAACCAGATGGTGGCTGTGGTGGAGATGCTGCAGAGCTAAGGCTGGTGGATAACACTGAAGAAAGGTAGCAGAGATATCCTAGTTTTGTTGAAGCATAGAATTATATGGAGAATGTTGAGATAACAGGCAGTGAATATGAGGATGGTCTTACTGCTGGATCAAGAGGGAACCTACAGAGGGGGGTAGACTTACAAAGCTGCAATCAGAAACCAGTAATTAGTAGCAAAGGAGAAAATAAAATGATTCAATATTTGTTGTAGTAACATTTCCACAGATATATGAGGGGTGGTCAATAAGTATTTACTGCCACCTAGAAATATTTGAGTTAGAGATTTGAAACTTGTCTGGCAGTTTCCTTCTCTATGTAGCTATCTTCTACAGCAGTGGTCGTCAACCTGGGCCCTACCTCCCACTAGTGGGCGATTCAAACTTTCATGGTGGGTAGTGGGGGTTTTTGTCCATTGTTACAAAGTTTGTTCTTCCTCCATATATCGAATACATTGCTAACAACTTTGCGAGTTTGACTTTTTAAAATATGCTTTTGCAATTTACTTTTGAATTCCATCTCTAAACTTTGAATAAAAAAAAAAAAAGTAAAGTGCAGCCATTATCAACCCACTGCAAGATGGAAGCCTCCTCAACAATTCATGCTGAGGGAAATGGACCATAATCTGCCACGCTGGTCCAGTGCGGGTTGGCAGATCGACCGTATTCAGCAGTCAGGGGCTTGAACCCCGGTCTACTCAAAGAGCGTGCCCACTCGGCTACGGAGGCCGGACACTTCTCGAAGTATGCTCGTGGATGAGAGAGAGTTACTGTGGCACCGCTGGGCGCTAAGGAAATTTTACCATCAACAAAGATACAAAAGTGGGCGATAGGTATTAAAAGGTTGATGACCCCTGTTCTACAGCTACACATTTTTCTCATCTGTGGATAAGCTGTTTCAGTCCTTTTGAATAGTACTCCTCACTTTGAGCAGAAAATCAGGCTTCCATTTCATTAATTATTTCCTTGTCAGCCCGAAATCTGCAACTCTGTAATGGTTTCTTCATTCTGGGAAAGCGTTCATATCACCCTCGTGTAGACTAATAATTTTACGAAGGGAAGTACAGTAGAAATAGACAACAGAAAGATAAAAAGCAAAGAAAAAGTTATTAAATAACACTAAGCTTGCTGGGGTTGTGGAGCCCAACCTTATAGTAAGGGCTCTGGCATTTGTAAGCGTTAGTATAAAAGGGAGCTAATACCAAATGCATGTATTGAAATGAAAAATATGTGTCGTAACATGCCGAGAAACAAATCTAAAATGAAACCGAAAGTATAATAAGAAAGTGAAAGTGAACGATACCTGGAGTATTTCAAGAAATGCATAGCGGATATAAGCTGACAGGAAAAAATATATATATAGTAGAAGGAAAAAGGCAGGAAGATGAAGCGTCTACATATTCAGTAGAGTAGATTAATGACTCTACATATTCAGTAGAGTAGATTAATGCACGCAAACTTCAATCACATTAGCAATATATCTACATGATAAAGCAATTTATAGCAGCGTAGCAGACTTAATAGTAAGCTGCAATGAAATGCAAAACAGTGGGAAAATAGTGACCTCTATTGTCGTATTTAGAATACAAGTGTATGGAGATAATTTAATACAAGTAGTTTAAGTATGGAGATAAATTATCTCCATATACTTGTATTCTAAAAAAAATTAATTTAAATAAAAAAATTGCAAAATGATTTTCCTTCCTGAAGCTGACAATGCTTTTCGACCATATGTCGTGATCACAGGAATGAAAATTACTGAATATGGGTGAGCATGGAACTTAAATAGGGATTATTTGTCTTCGCGCAGGACCACAAGTTGGAGATTTTTTTCATTAAATAAATTTTTTACTTTATTTTTAATTGCATTAAATTGATTTTTAATTGTGTTCATTTGATTTTTAATTATTGTTAATTATTTCTTAATGTAATGTATGATTTTTGATTTTTTAATTGTTTTCGTTTTAATTTCTGAAGAGTATCATATGGAAGTGTTCTACGTATCATATTGAGGTAAACTTCTCTTATTCTTTTACAAATATTGATATCAACATATTGAGCATTATAGCTCTGGTTCATACTATCTTGACTAACAGCATAACCTCTCCTTCCTTCCTGTCCTGTCTATCCTTTCTGTACACATTGTACTCCCAAAATTCCAATTCTGCATTGCTTATAGTAGTAGTAGTAGTAGTAGCAGTAGTAGTAGTGGCATGTGATGCAAGAAAGCAAGTGTATGAGCTTATGCAGCATCAGCCAAAAAAAAAAAAAAAAAAAAAATCACTCCATTCCCTCCAAATGCCTGTCCAGTTCCTCCTTAAATTTATTTAACCTATCAACTTCCACAACGACAGATGGAAGTTTGTTCCAGCAATTAACCACCCGCTGGCTAAAGGAAATTTTCTGCACATCTATTCTACATCTGTCTTTTCTTAATTTGAATTTATGTCCCCTTAGGTTCGTAATCTGAACAAGTGGAAGGATCCCACCACGAGGCCTTGAATGATCCTATCATTCAAGGCCTTATACACCTCAATCAAATCACCGCGCAGGTGCCTAGTCTCCAGCCACTGCAATTTGCAGAACTTAAGCCTCTCTTGGTAAGAGGATCCCTTCATTACCCTCACCAATCTTGTTGCCCTTCTCTGTACACGCTCAAGCAAATCTACATCCTTCCTAAAATGAGGCCTCCAGACCTGTACGCAGTACTCAAGGCGTGGCCTGACCATTGCCTTATACAGAGGGACAATCACCTCCTTTTCCCTGCTAGCAAAATTCCTATATATCATTGACAAAACTCCATGACCTGCCCTGGCAGCCTGTCTGCATTGCTCAGAAAACTTCATATCTGACTGCACAATTACTCCCAGGTCTTTTTCATTTTCTACCACCTTAAGTGTAGTACCACACAGTTGGTACATTTCTCTGGGGTTACTTCTACTTATACGCAGTACTTTGCATTTGTCAAGGTTAAACTTCAGTTGCCACTGCTTAGCCCATCTGCCCAAATTATCTAGATCCTGTTGCAGTAGCACACTGCCATTACTGTCATTAACAACCCTGCCAACCTTTGTATCATCTGCAGACTTCGACACTAAGCCTGATATATTGATATACCTGATATTTATCAATATCATTGATAAATATACAAAACGACAGAGGACTCAACACCGAACCCTGTGGGACTCCACTAATAACATTAGTCCACGAAGAGTAGCACTCATTAATTACCACCCTCTGTCTTCTCCCACTCAACCATCCTTTTATCCATTGTAGCAACTTACCCTTAATACCATTCTGCTCCAATTTGTACAATAGTCTTCCATGTGCAACAGTGTGAAAAGCTTTCCTGAAATCCAAATATATAATATCAAAATTATTTTTTGCATCCAATTCCTTTGTAACCACATCATAATATCCTGTCAAATTTGTTAGACAAGACTTTCCCTTAACAAACCCATGCTGTGTCTGAATTATTGCTGCAGTCTTGTCTAGATGATCCTGCAATGCATCTTTAACCAGACTCCATTATTTTACCCGGAACAGAAGTTAAACTAACTGGTCTGTAATTACTTGTGTCACCCTTCGATCCCCCTTTGTGAATTGGGGATACATTTGCACATCTCCAGTCCGTGGGAACCTCCCCCGAGTCCAAGGAAGCTCTCATAATTATGGCTAAGGGTTTGCTTAGTTGCTTTGCCGCCGCCTTTAATATAACTGGATAGATCCCTTCCACCCCAGGTGCCTTTCTTATGTTTAACTTCAACAATTTCTTCTCCACTTTGCTCTCAGTTATTACAAAATCATTAAGCACCCTGCTACAATTTGATAACCTTCTGCCATTTTCAAACCTTAATAATGTGTGAATGTAGATGCAAAACACTCATTCAGTTTGTTTGCTATCTGAGCAGGATCATCAACAGTTGAACCATTGATATCAAGTGGACCAATCAGATTAAAATCCCCTTCCTTTTAGAGTTTATATAAGTAAAGAAATCCTTGCTGTTTGTCTTAGCATCGTTTGCCAAAGATTTCTTGTAATCTGCCTTCACCTGCCTACTCTCCTTTGTGACCTGATTACAGACTAGCTTATATCTGACAGATATAAGATAATTTATAAGATAATTAATTTAAGATAATTGATAATTTATATGCATCCCATGCATTTTTCTTCTCTGTCACAAGTCTCATTAGTTCATTTGGTAACCATTTAGGCCAGGCCTGGCCAAACTTTTTGGCTGAAGGACCACATTAGGAATTCGAAAAGAAGGTGGACTGCACGTAAAATACTATTTTTAGATATATATTATTTGTTATCATGAAGAAGAAATATAACATAAAAAAAAATTATTCTCTAACAACCAAGAATTTAATGAGATGAATGGAACTGTTTTACATCTTTTAACATTTTTTTAATTAGCATTAGCATTAGTAGAGGCATATGATGCAAGAAAGCAATCTTATTCAGCATCAGCCAAAAAAAAAAAAAAAAAAAACTCCACTCCCATTTCACCCCTCCGTTCGTTCGAAATACCTGTCCAGTTGAGCTTTAAATTTGTTTAGGCTATCAACTTCAACAACAAGTGATGGAAGTCGGTTCCACCAACCAACCACCCGCTGGCCAAAGGCAAATTTCCGCACATCTATCCGTCATCCGTCCTTCCTCAATTTGAATTTATGCCCTCTGAGGTGATTATTCTGAGCAAGATGAAGAATCCCATTGGCATTGAGCATGCTCAAACCATTCAAAGCCTTATACACCTCTATCAGATCACCTCGCCGGTGCCTAGTCTCCAGACTCTGTAATTTGCAAAACTTAAGCCTTTCTTCGTAAGAGCAACCCTTTGTTCCATTCACTAATCTTGTTGCCCTTCTCTGTACCCGTTCCAGCAGCTCTACATCCTTCTTGAAATGAGGCCTCCAGATCTGTATACAGTACTCAAGATGTGGCCTAACCATTGCCTTATACAAGGGAATAATCACCTCCTTATCCCTGCTAGAAAAATTCCTGTATATCATTGACAAGACACCATGAGCTACTCTTGCAGCTCGTCTGCACTGCTCAGAGAACTTCATATCTGCCTGCACAATTACTCCCAGGTCCTTTTCATTCTCCACCACTGTCAGTGTAGTACCGCAGAGTTGATACGTTGCTCTGGGGTTACTGTTTCCCATATGTAGTACTTTACATTTGTCAATGTTAAACTTCATTTGCCACCTCTCAGCCCATCTGTTCAACCTTTCCAGATCCTGTTGCAGCAGCATAGCGTCAGTAGTGTCCTTAACGACCCTGCCAACCTTTGTATCATCTGCAAACTTGGACATTAAACTCGGTACTAATTTCGGGTATTAATTTTGTAGTTGAGATTCTTAAAACTGCTTGTAAATGTTCATCGGTGATGCTTGATCGTAAAGAATTTTTATTTAGATTCGTGATGGAAAATGTTTGTTTACATATGTAGGTTGATCCAAAAATAATCAACATTTTTCGGGCAGATTTCCTCACGACTGTGCAATTTCCCTTAAATCGGTATCACACTGCAGATTTATAATATGAAGTTGTAGTTCACTCGGTTCGCTTGTCTCAAATTTTCCAAAGTCGCCAAATCTTCATGAAAAGTCGTCATTCAAAGCATTGATAATTTGACAGTATTTTTCAAATTTATTTTCTGGAATCTTCAACAACTTCATGGTTGGAAAGAGGTCTATCTTGTTAATCAATAAATGTCGAAGGAACAACTGGAGTTTTAATTGAAATCCATTGAAACTTTTTACCATATCCTTAAGGCGTATAAATTTTTCCCTTGTAACACGGTGTTGAAAGTATTTAAGTGTGTCACAATGTCCAGGGTAAACGCAAAATCACAAATCTAGTTATTATCAGTTAATTCGGGAAAGTGCATTATATTTTTCAGTTTTAAAAATAGAATGATGTCATCTTTAAGATCCCATACTCGCCAAAGAACTTTTCCTAAGCTAAGCCATCGAATTTGGTTATGATAAGGAATATCTGTGTACTCTGATTCAATATCTTGAAGAAAATTAACAAATTGTCTGTGTTTCAGGCCCCTCGATCGTATTAAATTTACTAGTTTAATACTACAAGATGTGACACGTTCAACTTTTAACACATTTTTACATAATACTTGTCTATGTATAATACAATGAATTGTAATTAATTTATAATCAGGATAATTTTCACTAATTTTATCCCGAATTTTCTTTAACGCTCCAACATTTTTACTTGTCAAACTTGGTGCTCCGTCAGTTGTTACGCTTACCATTTTGTTCCATTGGAAATTATATATTGTTAAGCATTTTTCAACTTTTTCCAATATATCAGCTCCCGTCGTTTGGTCTTTAAGAGATTCCATTGAAAGAAGCTCCTCAATAATTTCAAAATTACAGGTACATCCCCGTATGAAAATTAATAACTGCGCAGTATTCTTTTGGTCGTTACTTTCGTCGAGAGCTATCGAGTTATGGATTCTAATACTGATAATAATTGCTCCTTCAAATTTGTATCAATACATTCAATTCTTCTTACTACGGTTCGCCGAGATAAACTTATATTCTCAAATTTGTGTTTAATGTCAGGACATGTAATTCCACACGCTTCGGTCATACATTCTTTAATATAGTCTCCATCAGAAAAAGGCTCGTTGCTTTTTTTGCAATTATATGAGAAATAACGAAACTTGCCTCTACAGTAGCTTCTTGTTCCTTAGTTAGCTGCGTAAACACATTTTGTCGTCTAGATAAATTTTGAATCAATCCATCAGCAGTTTTCTTTCTCACTTCCTGAGTTAAATTGGCACCATATTCGGAATGTTTGGTAGTGAAATGTCTTTTAATATTGTACTCTTTCACACTGAGACTCTCTCCTGGGCAGATGAGACAAATACCCAGTCTCGTTATTTATGTTAGCCAAAAAATATTTTGTGTTCCACTCTTCATTGAAGACACGATGCTCTTGTTGAATTTTTCGTTTTTTATCCATTTTTAAAAGGGCGTAAATATTATTTTTATCGCTACTGGCACCAAGATGATAACCGAAGATAACGCAAAAAAACTAACTGCGGGATGACCGTCAGAGAAAACAGATTGGAACTGCGGCCGGTCAGCAGTCCTATCCTACTACTCCGCCACCGCAGCAAAGCCGTTGTCGTCGTCACCGGTTGTCTGTTACCGCAGTTTTGCGCGGCTAGTTTATAATCCCAAATTATGCCGTTATAAAAGCGTCCGTTGGCTCGCTCCACTTTGCGCACAATTTCAAATTCTGTCTCAATTTGAACAGTACAGAGATGATAAAACAATTTGCAAGTCGACAAATTCTATAATGTATTACATGTACAAATTTAATTTTCAAAAAGGCGTCGCAAAAGGCATAAAATAAGTAAACTTTTTTTTCGAAAATACAATTAAAGCTCGCGGGCCGCACAAAAATGTGCGACGGCCGCATGCGGCCCGCGGGCCATAGTTTTCCCAGGCCTGATTTAGGCCTAAACCTTGAACAATATTTCTTAATAGGTATGAAACTTTTAGTAGCATCCACAATTCCTTGAATGCTTCCCACTTAGAATTTACTGTTGGTAACATCGTCAGTTGATCTAACTACAGAATTTGAAAACTGTCTGAGACCACTGTACCTTTACGGAAGCAAAAACCCTTTCCTTTACCCCTGATGGTAATTATATCTTTAAGTAAATCCCACATCAGTACACTGTGATCATTGCCACCTAGTGGTTCCTTTATCTGCAAATTCTTAATACACGAATGATCACTGCTGATAACCAGATCAAGAGTATTACCCTCTCTGATTGCTTCCCGAACATGCTGCTGCAGAAAACAATCATCCAATAAATCCACAAAAGTCGTACTAGTGTGTGAGTGACCAACCCACAAGTTCCAGTCAATATCTGGGAAGTTAAAATCTCCCATTATAAGACATTCTGATTTACTAGTCCACTCTATTTCTCTGTACAATTGTTCATTGTACTCATTCGAGTCATTAGGCCTATAACACACTCATCTTATTTTTGCTTTCACAGTGCTTCTGTCACACTAAACTGACTCAACAGTGCACTGTTCATCTATATCAACTGGATGCACTTCTTTCGATTTTATGTTTTTCTTAATTAACAGCATAACACCTCCTCCCTTCCTATCCTGTCTATCCTTTCTGTACATATTGTACTCCTCAAATTCCAGTTCTGCATTCTTTATATCTGTGTGACACCATGTCTCTGCTATCCCAACAATATTTGCCTTTGATGTCTTGACCAACACTTCAAATTCTTCAAATTCATTTACTATACTTCTAGTATTGGTATACATGCAAGTGTACATGTACCTATCCTTATATCTGTGATACCACATCTCTGATATCCCAACAATATTTGCCTTTGATGTCTTGACTTGCACTTCAAGATTATCAAATTTATTAACTATAATTCGATTTTTTAATTGTTTTCGTTTTAATTTCTGGAGAGTATCATACGGAAGTGTTTTACATATCATATAGAGGTAAGCTTCTCTTATTCTTTTACAAATGCTGTTAGTTAAGAAACAAATTGATGTTGGTGGACAGTGCAAAGTTGAGTCTGTTTGGTGTGACCTAAGCACTGGGAATGGAAAATGAGAGTAGGCCTGTGTAATAGGCCTAATGAATCTGATGAGTATAATGAGCAGTTGTGCAGAATAGTGTAGGCCAGTAAATCAGAATGTCTTATAATGGGAATTTTAACTTTCCAAATATTCACTCGAACTTGTGGATTAGTCACTCGCACACTAGTGAGATTTTTTAGATTTAATGGATGACTGTTTTCTAAAGCAGCATGTTTGAGAGACAAACAGAGAGGTAATGCTCTTGATCCCATTATCAGCAGTGATTATTCATGCATTAAGAATTTGCAAAGAAAGGAACCACTGGGTGACAGTGATCACAGTGTGCTGAAGTGGGATTTACTCAAAGAGGTAACTACCATCAAGTGTAAAGGGAAGGGCTTTTGCTTTTGTAAAGGCGACTATGAAGGTCTGGGACAGTATTTAAATTCTATACGGTGGGACCAACTGATGAAGTTACCAACAGCAAATTCAAAATGGGAAGCATTCAAAGAAGTAATCATGGAAGCTACTAGGATTTACATACCAACTAAGAAATATTGTTCAAGGTTTAGGCCTATATGGATGTCAGATGAACTAATTAGACATGTGACAGAGAAGAAAAATGCATGGGATATATATAAATTAATGGGTGACATGGAAGCTTATGGCAGATATAAGCTTGTCTGTAATGAAGTCACAAAGGAGGTTAGACAGGCAAACACAGATTATGAGAAATCCTTGGCAAAGGATGCAAAGAAAAAAACAGAGTTCTTTACCTGTGTAAACTCTAGAAGGAAAGGGATGAATCAGATTGGACCACTTAACTTAGATGGGTTGACTATTGATGATCATGCTCAGGTAGCTGATAAACTGAATGAGTATTTTGCCTACATTCACACGAGGAAGTTATTCAGGGAGGGAAATGCCAGAGGTGAATTAAACTCAGGCAGTGAGCTAGATGATTTTGTAATAACTGAGAGGAATGTGGAGCAGAAATTGTTTAATAACCTTATGTTTATCTTCAACAATTTCTTGTTGAAGATAAACATAAGAAAGGCAACTGTGGTGGAATGGGATCTATCCAGTTATATTAAAGGAGGCAGCAAAGGAAGTAAGCAAACCCTATAGCCATAATTATGAGAGCTTCCGTGGACTGGAGGTGTGCAAATATATCACCAATTCATAAAGGAGGTTCAAAAGGTGACAGTAACTATGGACCTGTTAGTTTAACTTGTGTTCCGGGGAAAATAATGAAGTCACTGGTTAAAGAAGCTTTGTAGGATCATCTAGAGAAGACTGCAGTAATAGTTGAGACACAGCATGGGTTTGTTAAAGGGAGATCTTATCTGACCAATTTCATTGGATACTATGATGTGGTCACAAAGGAACTGAATGTCAAAAATAATTTTGATATCATATACTTGGATTTCAGTAAACCTTTTGATACTGTTGCACATGGAAAACTACTGTATGAATTGGAACAATATGGTATTAAGGGCAAGTTGCTACAGTGGATAAAAGGATGGTTGAGTGGGAGAAGACAGAGTTGGGTAATCAATGGACACTGCTCTTCGTGGATTAATGTTATTAGTGGAGTTCCCCAGGGTTCGGTGTTGGGTCCATTGTTGTTTTGTATATTTATCAATGATATTGATGAAGGTATATCAGAATTAGTGTCCAATTTTGCAGATGATACAAAGGTTGGCAGGGTTGTTAACGACAGTAAAGATAGTATACTACTCCAACTGGATCTAGATAAGTTGGGCAGATATGCTCAGAAGTGGTAACTGAAGTTTAACATTGACAAATGCAAAATACTGTATATGGGTAGCAATAACCCAAGAGAAACATACCGACTGTGTGGTACTATGCTCAGGGAAGTAGAAAGTCAAAAAGACCTGGGGGTAATTGTGCAGTTAAATATGAAGTTCGCTGAGCAGTGCACACATGCTGCCAGGGCAGGTCATGGAATCTTGTCAGTGATATATTGCTAGCAGGGACAGGGAGGTGATTATCCCATTATACAAGGCAATGGTCAGGCCACACCTAGAGTACTGTGTACATATCTGGAGGCCTCATTTTTGGAAGGATGTAGTGTTGCTAGAATGAGTACAAAGAAGGGCAACAAGATTGGTGAGGGGAACAAAGGGGGTGCTGCTACCAAGAAAGGGTTAAGTTCTGCAAATTGCAGCATCTGGAGAGTAGGCACCTGCGAGGTGATCTGATTGAGGTGTATAAGGCTTTGAATGGGTTGAGCAAGCTGATTGCTGATGGGATTCTTCCTCTTGCTCAGATTAAGAACCTGAGGGGAGCATAGATTCAAATTGAGGAAAGACAGTAGTAGTATAGATGTATGGAAATTTGCCTTTTGCCAGCGGCTAATTGATTGGTGGAACAGACTTCCATCTTTTGTTGCGGAAGTTGATAGCCTAAATAAATTTAAAGCTGAGCTGGACTGGCATTTAGAACGAATGGAGAGGTAAAATGGGAGGATTTTTTTTTTTTTTTTTGGCTGATGCTGCATAAGCTTTCTTGCATCGCATGCCTCTACTAATGCTAAATCATCTACATCAGTTATTAACTTTGAAATGGAACTTGAAGAAATAAATGTCATAAATTCTTAATGTGGTACCCAATAATTGTGTCTTAATCAGTATATGCAGTGAAAGAGAATGAGGATGTGATACCAAAATTTGATGACACCCTTTGGGACATGACATAACACCCTGGGACCTTGCGGCACCCACTTTGTAAACTGTAATGTAGTCCAACTGTGTGTGTGTGTGTGTGTGTGTGTGTGTGTGTGTGTGTGTGTGTGTGTGTGTGTGTGTGTGTGTGTGTGTGTGTGTGTGTGTGTGTGTGTGTGTGTCCAAAATCATTGCTGTCTTTGGTGCAGTCAGTTCAAACAAAGCCAGATAATATAGCACCATCACTCCCATCTGAACCAAACATTGGTTACCCTAAAAATCTGCTTGAATAGGATGGCTCTAAATCTTATGACAGAGCTATGACCACACTTGTAACATGGACAAGTACCTGAATGTAATGGCTGAATTATGTTGAAAAGTGATGTGATAATGTTTTTCATTGTTCTGTAATTTGTCTTTTCACAGAAACAACTGTCCCCTTCCCTCTCCCTTTTGTCAAATTTTATAATAAAACAATATATTTTAATAATGCCAGAATTTTTGTGTCGGCTAAGGTGAGTTTATGTGTCAAAAAGTCTAAGCATTGAGTATAGGTCATTTATTATTACCCTCTGTGTTTTTAAATCACATTGTGTGATTATGTAATCTTTGTTGTCACTTTTCACTAAGTAATATATTAATATGTTGAACTATGAAGTTACAGTAATCAACTATATTTTCATAAGTTAATTACATAGCTGATGCTGCATATTATATTTGCTTTATGAATTTTAATCAGTTTCTTGATTATTTATTTTAGTACTTTTTTGTCATTTTTTAGAAGCACCAAATTTTGGGAAGTCTTCCAAATCTTTCCTCACAGCTTCCACCTGACCCATGTCCTGTGTTAAGGGTTAGACCTAAGGAAGATGCCACCATTTCTCACTTATCTATATCATCTGTTGATGTTGCCTCAAGTGCTGATGTGTGCCTTGACAATTACATGAGGAATATAGTAAAAGATGGAAAAGAAAAGGAAAATATCAAAGGAAAGAAGAATGTTGGAAGAACAAAGACAAAGACAACAGATTGCAAATTAGGAACTGAATCCCAGGTTAAAGCACTCATTTCTATCACCGAAGAAAAAGGAAGTAAATCAAGTTATCCAAATTCAGATGAACAAATATCCAGAGATGATAAAAATATTTTGTTAGTTGAAAGTGGAACTTGTGGCTTGTTGACACCACCAAAGTCTGTTCCTGAGCCACCAAATTCTGGAGAAAATCCTGTTGATGAAGCACAGAGGTCATTGTCTTTGCTGACTGATATGCTGAGTTCCATGGATAAGAACTCTAATTCAGAAGAAGAGACACTTTCAGAAAAGACTGTAGTGGATCTGTGCAAAACGGATTCAACTAATACAGCTAACGTTCATAGGCCTTTAACACCTGAGTGTAGAACTATTGAAGAGTTTTATTTAACTACTCAGTCTAACGCTGACAATATGACTTTAGGTCAGCTTCTTGGACTGGCTACTGAGAAACACCAGGAAAATTTACCCTTTAGTAAAGAAAGCAATGGTGATAAACATAATAACTGTACAAAAGAAAAGAATACTGATGCAACAAGTGATTCCTTTCTGGGTAATGTTGACTGTAAATTCAAAAACTGTGAAAAAAGTGCTAAAGTAGGAAATGTACAACAAGCAGTTTTAGATGAAATTAAAATTATTCGTAAAGGTTGGACAGTTCATAATGTAGGGATATTAACTGTTGGTGAACTCTATCTAAAGGTAAGACTTGGATTGTTTATTTTCTTAATTATTTGTATTTATTGTATGTTGTATTTTAACATCCGAGTGCTTGTCCTGTCTCCATGCACACATGAGTTTTGCTAAAATTTTGCTTAAAGTGTGATTTTTTTGTGAGTTGGTCTTTTTCAGTTGTTTTGAGGTCAAACTTGTGATGTCTCTGTTAAGAATTACTGAATGACTTTGGCTGTTTTGAGTTTTGCCCCTGTATCCGCTGATTCAGTTACCTGCTGTTAATGACGGGGAAAAAAAATGAAAAAACTTAATACATACTACTTGCATGTCCAATACGATGCTTCCCTTTATTCTTTACAATGTCATGTATGGTTTGTTACCAACATTATAATGGTTCTTTAGAGATTTAATGGATGTACCATTTTCAAACTTTTGAATAATTTCAAGTTTTTGTTTAATTTGAAAGCACAACTCTTGCGTTTGCCCATCATTTTTGCAATTTCTAAACAAAAAAAAAAAATTCTGACATAATGAAACAAAATTTGTCCTTTTGCGGTACAACAGAACACAACAGTCGACATGGTGCACTAAATCAAACTAAACATTTGGGGTTTTTTTTTTTTTTTTTTTTAATTTGGAGTCTTGAAGTGTCCTGGTTAATCCAATCTCGATAAATCAAGAGTCTGCTGTACTTTATTATTACCATATTTAATGTTGCTAATGTCTTACGTGTTTAATTTATCAATTAAACTGTATTATACGTGTGTATATATATATATATATATGTACAAGAAAATCACATTATATATGGGGGTCTGCAGGTCTTCGCTTATATCCATGGTTTCAGCCATCCACGGTAGGTCTTGTAATGTATCCCCCGCAGATATGGGGTTCTTACAGTATTAGTATTAGCCAGTAGTGCAAGGAAGCCACGGGCTTTTTCTGCACCTGCCAAAAAAATAATAATAATCAGAAGAAGAAGAAGAAAAAAATGCAAATTATTCATTTCCCTCCTCAGTTAGGCAACTGTCCAGTTGACCTTGGAATTTCTTCAAACTGGCAGCTTCAACTACCTGCAAAGGCAACTTGTTCCAGTAATGAACAACTCACTGGCTGAAAGAAAACTTCCTACAATCTAGCTGCAATCTTCCTACAATCTTCATTTGTAATTTGATTTTATAGCACCTAGTTCTGGAATTCTTTATAACATTGAAAATCCACCTTCATTCATTTTACTAACCCCTCTCAGAGCCATATAAACCTCAATTAAATCCACTCTAAGGTGCCTGGTTGCCAAGCTCTGGCCAACATAATCAGTCTTTCCTTGGAATTTTACCATGGGAGTTGCCCATCTTTGGACCCTTTCCAGAAGCTCAGTGTCTTTTTTTAAGATGAGGTCTCCATACTTGTACACAGTATTCCAAAGCCATCTTACAATTGCCTTATGTAGTGGGACTGTGATCTCCCTATCTCCTCACAATATTGTTTGATAAATTTTCGATAGGCCATCATGGGCTTTCCTGACCGCTTGTTTACACTGCTCAGAAAACTTCATATCTGTCTGTATCATAACTTCTAGATCCCTTTCTACTGTTTTTTAATTTAGCCTCCAAGTATATTTTATTTTGGGCCCTAAGTGTAAGACCCTGCATTTTGTTGCATTAAAACATATCTGCCACTTTTCAGACCATTACTGAAGCCTATTCAAGTCATCATGAAGGAGTGCTGCTTGGCACTCTGATCATTAACGACCCCCAATCTTTACATCATATTTCTTCGTTGATGTCATTTATAAAAATCAAAAACAACAGTGGTCCAATAACCAATGCGTGGGGAACCCCACATCTGACTTTACACCAATCTGAAGAATATCGTTTAATGATCACCCTCTTCCTTCTGTCCTGCTTCCAACTTCCCCACCCTGAAATCCATCTTAGAATCTTTCCAGTAATCCCAACATATTCCATCTTATACAGTAACCTCTCATGAGGACTGGGTGAAATGACTTGCTAAAATCCAAATAAACTACATTTAAATTGTTCCCTATGTCTAGCTCACTAATAACTGTGTCAAAATAGCTTATCAAGTTAGTTAAACACGATTTTTCCTTAGCAAAACCATGTTGTATGTCCTTCAAAATGCCATTTCTTTCTAAATGTACCTGAATTGTACTCTTAGTCATTGCCTCTAAAAATTTTTTCTACTACTCAAGTCAGAATAACAGGTCTGTAGTTACTGACTTCACTCTTAAAACTGCCTTTATGTATTGGCAGTATGTTGGCACTTCCCAATCCAAAGGAATATCTCCAGAGTCCACCAATTCCCCTCAGTATACTCTCCTAGGTGCCTCCCTCAGAATTACTGGGTATATGCCATCAACTTCAGGAACCTTACTTGCCTTTTGGTGTGAAAATTTTTGTAATAAACAGGCATTCCTAATTTCGTATGGCTCAGCCTCCCTCACACAGCCTCTCTTTAGCATAAAGGGTCTTTTGTCTGTAAAAACCAATTTTAAGTATCTATTCAGTTCATCAGCAACATCAGTTGGGTTATCTAAGACTTTCCCACACCACCCAGTATATAAGACTTCAATCCAATTCATTTTCTTCTTTGTATTCGCATGCACGAAAAATTCCTTGTCCCCATTCTTTGCCCTCTTAGCCAGTGCTCTCTTATACTCAGCCTTGGCCTCCCTAACCTTATCTGTGGTATTATTATAGATCAACTTGTAGCTGTTGTAGACTTCAGTACTTTTCATCGCTCTGTAGCTTTCCCATGCTATCTTTTTTCACTCTATTAGGATGGCCAGCTGGAAGGCTCATCTGTAAGCTGAATAGTCATATGAAGTATGAACTTAAAATTGGCAAGCACAGTATGGCCTTAGTAGCCTTTGCACCAGATAATCACAATAAAAATAGTAATGAAAATTTAAATTTGACATATCATGTGATTTTCAGATACATACTGATTTGATGAGACAATATTACTTTAAAAATTTTAAAATGATATTAAACCTGCACTAAGACATATTCCTTGAGAAGCTTCTCAAACCAATTGCAAAGCAAAAGATATCATTAAATAAATTAATCACACTAAAGCAACTAAAATATGCTTGAAGAATTTGTGATGCTTATATAACATATTCATACAGTGCTTTTAAGATTCAGCTCATCAAATAAACTATACATGTTATATGAGGGACATTTGAAAGTTAATGACCTGAATATGATAGGTTTATTTGAGGAGTCTGGTAATGTGTTACTTTTCAATATAGTCCCTTTTGAAGTCAATATACATTTTCCACTGATGCTGCAATGCATTGATTCCAACTGGGAAGAAAGTCTTCTCTTGGGCCTCCAGGATTGCATTGACATGGATTTCAATGATGTCACTATTGGTAGGAAAATGGATGTTAGCTGGGCATTTTTTCAAATTAGGAAATAAGTGAAATTATGATGGTGCTAGGAAAAAACCAAAGTGGCTATTCTCCAATGCATTACAGCCTTAAAAAATGTGCAACTGTGAAATGTTTGCAGACCTTTCTGGAACAGAACATGATCTAGCCAAGGATGTCTTTGTGTGTGTGCTAAATGCAGAGAGTGTGAAGAAATTAGGCACCAGCTCATCATTGTGATGGGCCTTTATGAGAGCTTGAAGAACAGGGTGGATGCCTTCAAAACATTTAAGTTGGAGACACATCAAGCTCTGAGCTGCCCAACTCAAGCTCTGAGCTGCCCAGGCAACGCAGCAGCAACCTTTAAGGCAGAATGTGTTGGTCCCACAAGAGGTAGTTTTTGTTGGTGACTCTATTGTCAAGGAAACGAGAAATATATTGTGCAAAAAGGGTAGGTGGAATAGAACGAGGGTATGTCTGCCGGGGGTAAAGAAGGTGATAGGATATTGTTGTACACGTTGGCACTAATGACATTCGAGTAGATTTGCAGACTTACTTAACAAGTCAGGTCAGTGTTAAAAAAAGTCATGAGTTAGGGTTGAATTTGAAAGTGTCTGCAATTCTGCCCAGACATGATAGGAGGGAGTATATAATGAGAGCCTTGTCAATCAGTTTGGCCCTGGAGAGAGAGAGAGAGATTGAGCAAGACTCATAGGGTAGAAGTTTTCTCAGCGTGGTCTGTGCTTGTTAACAGGAGAGACTGCTTCTACAGGAATGGGATACACATAAATAGAAAGGGTGAGAATATTTGCTGATGCTATCAAGGCAGTGTTAGGTGGGTCAGAAAACTGCTAATTTGGGGGGGGGGGAGAATCACAGACTAATAGATTAACAGTAGCCTCAAGCAGAGATGAAAGTAATTTTTGCACTGCTTCGATTGGAATGATCATAGTTGTAGATTTGTTAATAAGAAATTTCTCTTTTAGCCTATTAAGTGACAGAATAAGTGCAGCACAAATGAGGTTTTTGTACAATTCATACATGAATGGAGACATTGGTTAAAATAAACTTGAAAACATTAGTTTAAATGTACTAACTGCAGTGGATCCATGAAAAATGCAAATTTACATATGTACCAATGAAGGACTCATACTAACTGCAGTGGAATAGACCAGTCATATATGACCAAAACTTTATTAAAATAAAACAGGATAAAATTTGATGTAAAAATAAAAGTAAAATACACTGACAACTCTATAGTTAAGAGTGTTAAGCATGTAGATAGAATTAAAGTAGTATTAAAATACATAAAATTAAAATATTCACAAAATATTGCAAGTTAAAAGCATTAAAACAACACTATAGCTTTCAAAGATGACTGCTTCCTTTATCAAAAGTGTTTTACTATCATGGCACATCCTTAAATAACATCAACAGGATCACAGCTCATAGCACGTGCCACTGTGGGAGCATGGGAATTATCCTCCACAATTGCATGGTGACTGGAAATGGCTCGGATGCGATGAACAGTTTTGCCTGGCAGAACTGTTCATCGCATCCGAGGATTACAGTTTCAAAGAGGGGGGTAAATACAAACTCCCCTATCTCTATTGATGGTATTATGTTTTGCTCTCAAGCCATTTCTGGTTCCAATACCTATGTGAATGATCAACAATGGCTGCATCCCTTGGGGGAATTTGGTGGTTCTCCTCCCAGAAGTGTTCAGCCACAGAAGCTTTCCCATAGTCTGCGGTTCTCTAACAATATCTAAACCTACATTCTATCTCTCTTCTCTTGAAGGAGTTAATGGACAGCTGCTTCCATTTTTGAAGGATCATGAAAAATACTAAATACAAAAATTGATTTTCTTACAAACCACACATTATACAAAAAAAGTCCATTTTTGTAATCAGTTTTAAAAAAATATATATAATAATAATTTTATAAAGAGGTGATCACTACAGTACAATGCAGTTAATTGATTTAATTCTGTGTGGTTGACTTTTTTTTCTAATTTTGTATTCATTAATTTTATTTTCTTGCAGTTGCTTTCTGAAGAAATGATTCATTTAACAGTATGTATTTACATTTTCAGTTAGGATGTCCTGAAAAAATTGTCTTAGAATATGACTGGGAACAATCAGAGGAAACTGGATCTAGTGAAATTTTGGATTCTCATTCCCCTTTAAAACCATCAAAAACTGGACAACTTAAAAAATTAGCTGAAGTGTTGAGAAAGTTGGTGTGTATAGCTTCTGCTACTTTTGCTGACTTCAAGAATGTTCAGGTATCATATTGTTATTATTATTATGATGTGACCTAAACAGGCAGATTATGGTTAATAGTACTTATTACTATCAGCTTAAAGTTTTTGCCATTGTAAAGAGTAACTCTCATCGTTTTTTTTACATCCTAATAAATCACACTGAGTTACCATTTCTGCTTACACGATGTTGAGACAGTATTCAAACACATAAAATTCATAAAAAAAGATTTTTCTTTGTGTTAGCTAAACTGGATCCATTTAGTGGGTTAGGAAGTACAGTTAGCCTAAGCACAGTGCTGAAAGACACTGCCCACACTTTTGTAAAGAGGAACCCAAGCATAACTAGACAAGATTGTCTTTTCCTCTTATTACACCATTTTTTTAATTATTCATTCTATGAATGAAACAAAATATTAAGAACAAAATTATAAAAATATGATTATAATTGATGTATTTAAAAGTGTCAGAAAAAATTATACCCCCCCCCCCCCCAAAAAAAAAAAAACCTGTATGTTGCCTAAAGCCAGAGACTTAATTGTGAAAATGGTTGACCAGAAACAATCAGAAAAAGAATGAGAATCCTTGGTGAATAATAAACTTTACACCCCATTTCACAAAAAACATCTCAAAAGGAATCCTTGACATCTTCCAGAAAGAAGGGATTTAACAAGGAATGGAAACTTTCTTGTTCAGTACTTGTTCAGTTGCTTGTACAATCAGAAGTATTTATTTAAGTGAAAAGAGTCATAGTCAGAAGAGATAAAGTGATTTCCATAAAGAGGAACAGCATCCATCTGACTTTCAACACTTTGAAATCTCCAATAGCTATAAAAGTTGGGTACCTGAATTGCAAAATCAGACTTACATACCAAATCCATTTGCTTCAAATGGATTTGGTATGTAAGTCTGATTCTGCAGGCAGAGGAATAATGTGCTACTGAAAAATAGAACTATTCAACACTGCCTGTTGGAAGTCACGCGCTCAAAGATTTGATTTTACTCTATTAATTTCCGCCAGCCTATCCTCCAAGGTACTGCAGTATGACCACACATTGTCCACTAGTACTCTCAACAATGCTATTCTTTTTGCATAGGTGCATGAGCAAATGCATAATTCATGAATTGGTCTACACGCATTGGCTTCCTATAAATCATGGGCCTAATACGTGAATCAACCCACCCATCCAGGCAAGATAGGATGCCATCCACCTCTGTCTCGATGGTAAATTGGATGTCTGTCCCCCAAAACTCAGTTTGCAGCTTGCTGTCTATGCATTTATTGTTTGGTAGCCAGCAGACTTTCAGATGCCATAAGTAAACACACAATGGTATTACAAACTCAGGATAGAAAGTCTTATGATCACCAAACTACAAGGATATATTGAAAAATACTTCTATACTACTTTTTATTCAGGTATTCTTGTACTTGGAATTGGTTTTGTTTTCAACAGTGTCCTTGATAATCTATATATCATTTGCAGCACCCCATTAACATTTCAAAGCTGTGTTTTAAGCCATTTCCTGTGGGCATTTTTACTATAATGGCCAAGGTATTTTTCACTTCCACACTGTTTATGAATCATCGCCACTATAAATGTTTTTTAAACTTCAAAATAGTCCAAACATCATAGAGCAGAAAGCAGTGTCCACTGTTCTGCCATTGCTCAGTTAGGCTTCTTGTACCACATTGGTAATGTGAGGGTAATATGCTGCAAAAGAAACTAATTTTTATCCTTTGATTTTGGTCTCTTTTTTTGGACAAAGTGCCACAAAAATTACTTTTTTAGCATAAAAGAACTGAATCAATATCAATATTTTTGTACATCAAGTAATATAAAATGTTTTGGTAGCAGGAAGTCTGTGCTTCAAAATTCTGGACTGTTGCTTAGCATTGGATTGTAGTGTGTATCCTTGATTCATCACAAGTGAAAATAGAGGATAAAAAATCTGTCTTTTGTTCTGCCTTTGTCATAAATCATTAACAAACTTCAAACTTACTTTTCTTTTTGGGCATCTGTTAAATGTGTCGAATCCATCTGGCATATAGGACATGTTTAATGTCACAGTTGTTATTATATCATATGGTTACATCATTTTGAGGAAACACCTAATTTTTCTACTAATTCTTGAAATCATTGTCTTCTGCTTTCCTTTAACAAATGTTCTGCTTTTCATCATTTAAAGCTGAAGAGCAGAACATTTGTCACTTTTTAAGATGTTTCTATCATTGTAATTTCCCTCAATTTAGTTTCATAGGCTTCCCATATGTCTTCTGACCAATTTCCCCCATTTTAACACAAAAATCCATTGCAGTCCATTGTTGAACAATAACAGAAACTTCTGCTTTGGTTATCATGGTGATTAACACATCACAAATTCATTCACTGCACAATGATGAAACAAAGTATAATGAAGGTGGCTGAACAGTCACTGAATCAGTTGTACCATACCAGCAAAAGAGTGTTACCAATCCACATATTTTTTTCAATCTTCCCTTGTAAAGTCCATAGTTTACTAATGTGATTATTTTGCATAAAGCATGAAACTATGTGTAAGATTCACTAGTGAATGGGTTAGTGCCATTGCACCATATTTTGTTCATAGTGAACTGCCTAAGTGGATAATTGGCATCGTTTTAATTGCATCTCATATTGTGAGTACTCTCTTACAACAAGTTGCCATGGTATTGCACTATGATGAATGTCACACATTCATCTGAATTCTAAATAAAATGTATTGTAATTACCCATAGAACACTTTTCCACTGTTGCCAAGCAGCGAGAAAGGATTCCACCATTCATGAGGGATCTAAAAGTCTACTTTTTCCTGTATATGGGGTACTCTTGAGTTGTTGATTAAAAAAAAAATACTCATGCACTTGTTTTTTTTTCTCCATTTTATTTATTTATATTTTTAAATGGAACATCATTGCCTGTGTTATTTGTTTCCAAATTGTGGCCACCAGCCTAAGGGAATAAAAGAATGTGAATAAGAATAAAGTAATATAATTAACAAAATTAATAAAAAATAAATTAACTATGTAGAGAAATTGGCATGAAGTAGGCAGCCAAGCTGCCAGTGTATTCTCTATTTATATTTGCTAGAATTTTGACATTTTGTGCTTGGTTAGATTTCTTGTCCAAAAACTGGCAGTCTCAAAATTCCAAAGTTGTTTGTGTTGAGACATTGTAGTGCATAACCAAAGGGCGCCTCCGTAGCCAGGTGGGAAGGAGCAGCAGTGCGTAGCACACGCTTCTTGATTAGACCGGGGTTCGAGCCCGTCACCACCAAATACGGAGGATGCGGAAAGGTCAAGGAATGACCACCGCATATCCCGGAGCAATATGGCCTTAGTTGCTAATGCTCCTAAAAAACCAAGTAACAAACAAACAAACAAAGCATAACCAAAATCCAAGCTCTTGGCATGACTACATTTTCATGTATTTGTTAAATTTCTAAAGGATTCATTATAACAATAGTTTCTTTTCCACCCCACCACTGTCACCTCCCAAGGTTGAATAGATGACTTTCTTAGCTGGTTTACTCTGTCCCATTTGTAGGTAATTATGTATTACATAGAGATTTCGTTTGATGCAGGTTATGACAAATTAATCTATGAAAGAATTAGTATAGTGCTCACAACAGCTGAACTTGTTTGTTCCTTCTTTCCCAACATGAGATAAACAGAAACTGTATTATATATTTACATCTGCACAAATAATTGAGGTGAATGTGGATGCTCAATTAGCTTTTCATCAGATTAGCTATTATTGCTGACAAGGAACCAACAAAAACTAAACTTCTAATGTCAGACACAAGAAAAGAGTATTCCTAAATTTGTGATTCAGTGGAAAGATTATCAGTGCTCTTGCATGAATCCTCTTACACCACTTCACTGGGATATATTACATGCTGGAATACAAACAGAATACCCACCCATACAGATACTGGTTAATTAATGACACTTTTATGCCATGATACAAAGAAATTTATTAGAACAGTACATTTCTGAGGTATCAGCATTATTTGCATCCACCATGTAAAATTAATGTAATGATTGTGTTTTAAGTAAGAAAAAATGCATTATAAATGGTCATTATCTAACAGTATAAATGACAAGTGTGATCTTTAACAAATAAATATTCTGCTTGATTAGTCTAAGGAGGATGTAATGAAGTGTACAAGGGATTTAGTAAAATGAATGAGGAAGGTCATTCTTTCTTGTGGATGAGACAAACTAGGGACACAAAATCTCAGAAAATAACAGAAGATTGGATCTCATGAATGTTACCTATGGGTCACTAAACATTAGAATAAATTGTCTCCCAATATGGTCTAGGCAGTGAAACCAAAATTGGATGATTACATTGTAGAAATGAGAATAGTATGAATATTCTGGGTTTTTTTTTTTTTTTTTTTTTTTGCTAATACAGAAAAGGTTTGTTTCCTTGCTTAATTTGGCCTTACTAATACTAATTTTAAAATCTCAGCTGGTTTTTTGCTTCTGCTGTAATGATGCAAAGAAAAGATATACAAAGTGAAAATGTTATCATCATTAGCATCACTTATTTAAAACTTGCTTGCTTTTACAGTGTGATATAAACCAAATTATAGTATAGTGGAGAGCTTTTAGATTTTCACAGTTATAACTTGATCATCAGCATATAATTTGGATTTTATTCCTGTTGTTCAACTGTGTTCCGTTGTTAACTGTTTGTTTCCATTCTTTAATAATTTTATTGATGTAGATATTAAATAAAATTGGTGATAGTGCACATTCTTGTTTGATTCTTTTATTGGTATTGATTGTGTCAGATAGTTGGCCGTTAGAATATTTTATGCAGACTTTTGAGTTTTTATATAGGCATTGTATCGCTTTCCAAAGATGGATTGGGATATTTTCTTTATGTGAAATCTGCCAAAGTTTTTCTCGGTTTACATTATCATATGCTTTTTTCATAATTAATACACAGCAGAAATGTTTGTGGGTTAAATTCTCTTCTTTTTTCCAAAATTTGTTGTAATGAGAAAATGGCATCTATTTTGCTGCTTCCTTTTCTGAACCCACATTGTTCTTCTTCTAAGAATTGTTCACTATATTTATTAAGTTTATTCTTCAGTATGTTAGAGTATAGCTTTGAAGCAGAAAATAGCAGTGTTATCCCTCTGTAGTTGTTAGGGTTATTTCTGGAGCCTTTTTTTGTGTAAATTGATTACTATTCCTGTTTCCCAATCTTTGGGTATCTGTTGCTTATGCCATATGATGTTAAATAATTTTGGTAGTGCATTTTTTAGTAAGGTGCCCCCATATTTAAATAGTTCTACATTCAAATTGTCTATGCCTGGGCTTTTTCGGTTTTTTGATTTTTGTAATGTTAACTCTAGTTCTTCCGTTGTTATATTTTCTTCATCTTCGGTTACCACAGATTCATCTTCCCATTCCCTAGTGCCAGGGTTATACCATAGTTTGATATAGTGTTGCTTCCATTCTGCTTGAGAGATGGAGTTAGTTTGTATTTGATCATTTGTGTCTAGTTGTAATTTCTTAAAAATTTTGAAAACTATTCTCTGTGGGCCCATGATATCACATTCTTAGGATTTAACAAATTTGTCTGTCATCTCATTGGATTATTCTGGTTAGTTTTCTGACTTCTGCTCTTAAGTTTTTTATATTTTATGTGTAGATGTAGGAACAGTTTATAGGCCTTTTTTTTTTTCAACAATTGTTTCAATTCTTCATTCCAAGTTTAAGCCAGATTTTATTTTTTATAGGTTTATATACAAGACTTTCTTCAGCAGCTTTCTAAATTGATTTTTTCATGTTTGACCAGATTCCCTCAACATTATCACTCTCATCTGACTTGAGATTATCTTTCAATCGACTTTCATACTGAAATTTAATGCTTTCATCTTCCAACAAATGTATTTTTAACTTCTTAGTAGTTTTTGTTGGTATTTTCTTCTTTTTATTAAAATAATTTCTTTTTATTTTGAAAATGCTTTCTAGTAGGTAGTGATCACTGTCAATTTCATTGCCTCTAAATACTCTAGTGTCTCTAATTTTGTTGTTTAAATTTTCATTAACGATAATATAATCTATTATAGACTTTGTGTTTCTTGCTTCCCATGTGAATTTATAGATATTCTTGTGTCTGAAGAAAATATTTATGATTTTAAGTTTATTAAAAATGCAGAAGTCTGTCAAGCATCTTCCTTTATTGTTGACCACAGATTTGCGTTCTGATCCTGTACATTTGTTTATTGATTAAGCTTGGCACACTATAGCCTTAGATGCTGATGCGCCATAAAAATCCTAATAACCAACCAATAATAATATTGATTAAGCACCAACTCTTGCATTAAAATCTCCTGCTAGTATGAAGTATTAATTTTTGTTAGGTTGGTCTATGGTCTCTTGTAATTTGTCATAAAATTCTACAGTCTCATCAATTGTGCCTTCTACTGATGCATAGATGCCAGTGGTTGTTATTTGTATATGATAGGATTTTTAGTCTTAATTTAAACATTCTGGGCGATATCCAAGAGTAAATCTAATATTTTGTTTTTCCATTCTTTTCTTCCCGATATTGCTCACATTTCATTTGGTATGCCTGAGCATATCATTATGAAGTTACCTATTTCTTTGGATCCATTGTTATTTTTTGTTTCGGTAATGACTGCTATGGCAATATTAATGAAGTAAGTTACTAAATATAATAATGTAAGTTATTCTGTTATTATGATTGCTAGTTTGCAATTTTAGTTTCCTAATTTTCTCTAAGTTAAAAACAAATATCCAACTTGAATACAGGGTGATCCACGAGTAATGAAGCTATTTTGAATAGCGACTAATGTGAAGATGTAGTTATTTGAAGTTATTTGAAAAATAGTTTATAATCTTTTTTTGTTTAATTGTTTCAGAATAGTGAAAGCACCACAAGCCTTACAATGGAGAGGATTTAAATTGTAAAGTAGCTTGCAAAATTCGAAAATTCTGCCAAAGTTTCACACTAATTCAATATTTTTTAATGTAAACCACACACAATAGTTGATCAACATAAAGCATATTGGGAAGAAGTTTGATTAAGTGGGAACAGTGCACACTGGTAGATCTTGTATCTTAAAGATATCTACGAGTTAAAAACTTGTAAGAGAGGATATCGAAAGAAGTCCAAAAATATCTCAAAGAAAGTAAAGTTTGGAACTTAAAATATCCAAAACAAGCTTAAATAAAATCATAAAGGAAATTATGGTTTATCATCATTGCTACAAAGTTTGAATGAGGATGATCCAGATAGATTGGAATTTGCCAAAGGGTTTTTGGTCATGAGTGTTACAAACCCAGATATCCTTAGCAATGTGTTTTGGACTGATGAAGCCACATTTAAACTAAATGGAAATAATATAATTGCACTAACTTGTACACCAGTTAACTCCCTACGTAACCCGAGGCTTTAGTCCTAAACTATTCTGTAATCTAAATTACTCCACACCATCAGGCATCTCTCATATTGTGGGTTTACACTTCACAACTGGGCTATCATCATTGCAACACCAGGGTATCTGCCCACCCACTGATGAGGAGCCAATAAGCTCCGAAACGATGCCGTATGGATGATGGTATCCACTGAGAATAAGTAACATCAGTCTTCTCCTATGGTGAAGCATTACTTATTCGAGGTAGTGCAATATCATAGCAACTCGTGAAGGTATTCACAATATGAGATATACTTAATGATGCCAATTTATAACTACTTAAGTAGTTGGCTACATACAGAAATGATGCAATTGCATTAACTTGTATGTCAACTAAATGGAACTCTTAATCACCATTGCTACATTTATTACTCTCTTTTCAATCCCTGTTTATTCTTTAAACAAGATTTAAATGCTCCTGACTTATAGTCTGGGCTGGAATTTGGACAGGAGGTGATCTCGGACCTTTTTTTTTTTTTTTTTTTTTTTTTTTTTTGAGGTAATCCACGACAGGAGAAAGTTACCTGAGACTGCTAAAAGACAAAATCATTCCATTTATGCAGTAAAAATCAATTTTCAGCATTGCTTTTTTATGCAGGATAGAACACCATCACTATGCAAAAACTGTCTGGGATTTATTAGATAAAAAGTTCTCAGCTCACTGGATCATAATGCAGGGTTCCATTGAATGGCCATGAAGTTCTTCAGATTTAGCACCCTATGCTACTTTTTATAGGAATTCTTAAAAGAATATAGTATTTAGTAATAAGCCCAGGTCTCTGCTTTTCCACTTCAGCAGTCAGTAGTTAGAGAATTTGAGAAATGAAATTTCTAGGAATTATGTATTACTATATGTTGCTCTGTCCAAAAGACTACTGTTTAATAAAGAGCAAAATGGCAGCCATATTGAACAGATGTTATTTCATTTATTTATTATTATTTTTAAGTCTATGTATGCCCTTTCTGTTGTGCTAGCATTAATTAAAATATAAATTTAAAAGTGTTGTTATTTACAGTCAGACATGTTTCCTTACTTATGGATCTAGCAGCATTTAGTTTATCTACAGTTTTTTTCTACACATTTTAGCATGCACCGTTATCACCCACAAATCGCTGTGGAAATCAAACTCGAAATGCAACTCCTCCTGGAAAATCAACACCAAGAGGTAGTACAAGAAGTCCAAGTGTTCGAACAGCAAATCGGAATAACAGTACATCTCTGCGTAAAGCAATGAGCACTGATAAAGCAGCTCCAGTCAAAGATATGGTTAACAGCGTATGTACTCCACTGTCTTTTCCTGTTTCGAAAGAGGTTCCAACTCAGTGCACATCAATCCTTGCCACTGGAAATAGTTCAGTTTTGGATACTTCTGCTGATAAACACGTTTTTGTAATGCCTGTAGGAACAGCTCCACGTACTCTTAAACAGCCATTAACTGAATCAATTAAAGAACAGTTAGATGTAAGTATGCTTAGAAAAGTTGCATATATATTTTGAAATCACATCTAATCTAAATTGTTGGTGTTGGAGGTAGGGCTGTCATCCATTCTGCATTTCCACATTTAGCATCTGAGAAGAGTAATTTCCTTTATTCATATAGATATTTGGCTAATTTAAAACTGAATCAAATGCAGCTCCCCAGCTGCATTTGATTCAGGTTCTATTTATATCTAAATATTGAGTGGTTTAAAATGGTTTAATCTTTACTGCCATTTTGAAACAAGGTGCATGGTTTCAAAATGGCAGAAATGAATCTATTTGAACTCTTCTGCTTAAAGAGCAGAAGAGTTCAAATAGCCCAACAGAAACAAAATTTACCAAGTCTTATTAGTGGATAATGAGGGCACACTGCTGAGATATTTTTATTTCGTCCCACCATTTGGAACCCATGTTTACACTTTGATCCAGACCAAATTTACAATACTTTTTTTTTTTTTTTGTGGTTGGGAGTACACCCATCAGGGACCTCATTGGGACACTTCTGTTTTAAAGCACCATCTTGAAATAAGATGGCCGCTGGAATTATAGGTGCAATCCATTTGGAACTTCCATGTTGTCTGATTGAAACAAAATTTATAGTTCTTATGAGTGAATTATGCCCACTGTCTTTTTTTTGTGAGTTATGCCCACTGTCTGTTTTTCTTTTCATCCCTCATCTTGAATCAAGATGGTTGCTGTTTGATATAAGTTCCATCAACATAAGAGTCATCCTCTAAACTAGTGCTGTCTAATAAATTGGAAATGGCTGTTGATCAAGAACCAGATTCACTAACATTTCTGAACTGCCACTCTCCATTGTCATTACAATAAAAAATCGTGGCCAAAGTTCTACAATGGGCTGTTGTAGCAAGCATTGTATGTATTGGTCATATTTCTTACATGTTACAATAAAGATATTTCTTAAATTTAAATATTTACTTATGAAGAAGAGCTAAAACACATTTTCCCCCCATTTTATTTCATAATAATCTAAAATAACAAAAAGACCAACAGCAGTCAAAGAAATCTTTCCCATATGTATTCATATCAAAAGTAAAGCATATGTTGCCATTATTAAAGCTATGAAAATAGAGCCATCTAGTAAACAACACCCAAATTGGTTTGATTATAGGGGAAAAAAATATGTATATATGTTTCGTAGAAATCACATAATACTAATATAGTTGAATGTTTATTCATTCAAAACTAAACTGAAACATTGAAGTGTGGCAAGTCAATTTTCAGACTGAACATGTCTGCCTGAATGTTTATAGGCATGTCAGGTAATTGTTTAATGTTGAATTTTGAAAATTCCTACAAAGATCTCCCCCCCCCCCGAAGAAAAATAAAATTCGGAACAGTTTGTATGCCTCTCTTACTGATCACAAGAGACTTAGTTCTCTCTGCTTTTAATTAACTCTGTTACATTGCACCCTCTTGGGATATGGGTCATAACCAACTGGTTGAAAAGTGTGAATCTGAATGGGGGGGGGGTGATTGAAATTTACTTTTTTTTAAGTGAGAGAGTTTTTAATGATACAGTGAATACTTTAAAATAATAAATGATAGGTTAATTTTGAAAATTAACCCATTAACTTTGATTGTAGCAAAGTATCAGTATAACTTTAAAATGTTGGTAGTACAGGCTGTCCTCGTATAGCACGATAGTTGTGTTCCTAGAAACCTTCGTGCAATGCAAAATCGTGCAATATAAACAACAGGTCCTATGGGAAAAGTGGGGTTAGGTGCCGACCACCCAAGATTGAACACACATTTGGAACCAAAACATTACCAAACACAATAAATAATCGGGTAATTTTAATCGTTATAAAATACTTACGTATTTTATAACGATTAAAATACGTAATAAAAAATATATTATAATAAAGTATTTTTAGTATTTTTTAATACTAAAAAATTATTTTTTACGAATAAAATACGTATTTTATTCGTAAAAAAAATTATTATATTAAATAAAATAGTCGTAATAAAATACTTACGTATTTTATAATACGTAAGTATAAATTATAATACATAAGTCGTAATAAAATGCTTACGTGTTTTATTACGACTATTACGTAATAAAATATTGCTAATGCTTTTGCTTCTATTGTAAGCAAACTTGTTTTTTGTTTGATTTTCTATCCAAACAGATGACAGCCGTTCCATCTCTTCCAATTCTTTGTGTCTTAATCTAATGGATTTTAATTACACTTTGAGTTGTTCCTGCTATGAAAGTTGTTTTTATTTTCTCCGCATTCTTTGTAATTCTCGGTATTGCCTCATTTAGGGCTGCAGCACGTGCAATATCACATGGTCTTTCATTTCGCTCAAAGCTTTTCACAATTTCATATTTTTTTCTCTATCAACAGAGGCGGACTGGCCATAAGCCTTACCCGGGAAATCCCGGTGGGCCGGAGGCCGGTGTAATTTTGGCCATAAACCATAGTATGAGGCCACTATAAATTTTCCTGGGTAAGAATTTTTGATCCAGTCCGCCTCTGTTTATCGATATTGCTTTTTTTTTTTTTTCTCTCTGAATCTGCAGTGTCTTCGCCAGGACGCTTCCTTTTCACACCTTTTAAGTATTTTACTCATTTTTATGGAATAAAGCACAATTACAAAACGAGGAGGCACGCTTGATACACATAAACAAAGCTGCACCCGTGTAGCAACTGAATAAACAACACCGTAAAGGCCGAGATACACTATTAAAACCCCACATTTTACTAAAGCACATTTCTGGGGGTTACTACCATAAAACAATAAAAACAATTTCCAGTTTCGTTTCTGCTAGTGGAATCTGTTATAAACTGGTAGTAAACTCCATCTAATTGCATTTGCGATTACATATGTATATCGATAGCTGGAATTGTGTTGGTTTTTACGTTATTATGGTGAAATGTGTTTCCCCTTCACTGATATAAAACACATAAATACATTTTCAGAATCTTCTTCATTCCTATCGTGTTACGTTCGGTTGGGGTGATTCCGCGTTCGACTACTATTTCTTGTAAACACAAAGGCGAATCGTGCATAAGCGAATTCAGTTCGTGTTATATAAGATAACGTTCCCCTATTTATAAATCGTGTATGATCGAATTCGTGTAATGTAAACACGTGTTATAAGAGGACTGACTGTATAGGCAATTTTGAATATTTCTCATTAATTTATTTTGGTCAGTATAGTGCTTTTATCTGTAATATTAAATATAAAATAATAGGAAAAAAAAAATATATATATATATATATATATATTTATCAAGACCCACTTTCCATGTGGATTAGGGGGAAATATTTTTTTTTTTTTTTTTGTCGAACTTTTTTTTTTTTTTTTTTTGCTTCCAGTTCTCTTATAACGATGTCTTAATATATATACAGTGGATTCCGGTTATTTGGGGCAGTCGTTTATTTAGGATAAATCTTAAAAAACAGAAACCAATTGAGAAAATAGCCAGGGTTTACTTCGCTTAATTGGGACAGCATGCCATTTAATCGGGGTGGGAGACCGCAGCACTGGAGATTACCCTACGATTGTCTCCGACGGTACCATGTGGTTCGTTCGAAATTCTGGAACCATAAAACAATTAGCAGTCACCTGTTTATTGGGCTTTTCTGTTAGTGAAATCTATCATAAACGGACAGTAAACTCGATCTTACTGAATTTGCGATAATACTGACAGCTAGAATTCTGTGGGTTATTATGGTGAAATGTGTTTACACTTCCATGAAATCTTCAATCATATAAAAAAAATTTTTTTTTCAGATCTTCTCTTCATTCCTATTTTTAAATAGGAATGAAGAGAAGTTACTCCATTCTCACTTGCGCGTATTGTGTTACTTGCAATTTGTGTGTTCTGTGTTCTTTGTTATTGATTGCTTATCTTTTCACTGTTTTAAATTTTAATCCCCCACCCACAAATGTCAGTGAACAGAAATGTCAACTAGTTCATATGTACATATTACAGTACGCATTAATTATTCCGATTATCACATATATTCTTCCAATTTTCAGGTATCATTTAATTTTTTAATTGGTAAGGTAATAAAGGGTAAATTTGTGCTTAATATATCTTTGCTTTTATAGCCTGTGGATAATATTCCTCCTATTTTCTCTAATTAGAATCACTGTTTAATAGAATTAAAATTCAGTTCACAAACATGATCACAATGATCGGCACTTACTGCACATCGTATAGTGAATGGTACTTTACTATGTTGAGTTCTTCGTAATGTGATTTGATTGTACAGTGAACCAATTGTAAAGGGGAGGGGGGGGGTACATTGTATTTTTAACTATTTACGTGAAACTTCGGATAATTGGGGCAGCCGCTTAATCGGGCCAAAATACACTAGTCCCAATGTGTCCCAAATAACTGGAATGGACTGTATATATATAAATTCATATATTTATCATAATAGATATAAAACCATGTATGATCAATTCCTAAACATATAGCCATGGCTATGTTATTTTTTGTTTCATAATCTTAAATTGTCAAAAATTCCTATTTTCCTATACCACACCTCAGAAGCTTATAACACTGCCACATGTGAACATGTCTAAGTTAATTATTTTCTTGACATAATTGACTACTTGCTAAATAAGTTATTGCATTCTAGCTATTATAAATGATTTTGTGGTAGCTACATGTCATGTTTCCATTCTTCTGATCACATTCCTAAAACAATATTCAAATAAAATGAGTTTTTATTTATAATAATTTTGAAAATTTACCCATTAAATTTGATTGTAGAAAAGTTTAATATTTCAGTGCAGCAAGTGGTGAAAATTACTGCTGCAAATGATCCACTTCATTTTGGGAAACTCAGCTAAGACTGTTCAGAAAATATTTTAAGAGTGCAGAGGTGGGGTTTCAAACCTCCCCAAGAATATTAAAAGTCATATACACAACTTTAATGTTCTGTTTATTATTGAAATGAGCTGCAAAAGACTGAGTAGTAAACCTTTTAACCATAATAATGAGAGCAGCCTTGGATTCAGGGTAAGTGCATACAGATTGGAGATGTGCATGTTTATCTCCTTATTCACAAGGGTGGTTCAAAGTGTGGAGTGGGTAATTAGAGATCTGGGTAACTACAGATTTACACTTTGATCCAGTCTAAATTGCAACTTCTGTGCTAGGGAAATTAATGGAATCAATAGTTAAAGAAGCAAAGCAAGATAATTTTAATAGGAGCGAACTATAAAACAATTGCAGCATAGATTTGTTAAAGGGAGGTCATGCCTAACCAACCTGATTTGCTATTGTGCGTATCACAAAGGAATTGGAAGCAAAGAATAATTTTTACATCAGATACTTAGTACTCAGTAATGCCTTAAGTTCCTGTACCATGTGCATGATTGTTGTATAAATTGGAACATTGTGGCATTAGGGGCAAGTTACTTTATGAATAAAGGAATGGTGGGAGACAAAGAGTAATTAGAAATGGTCACTTCTTTACAGGAACTAATGTGATGAATGGGGGCAAAGCAAGGGTTGATGATGTTAAGTCCCTTACAGTAGGCGCCTCTGTAGCCAGGTGGGAAGGAGCAGCAGTGCGTAGCACACGCTTCTTGATTACACCGGGGTTCGAACCCGTCACCACCAAATACGGAGGATGCGGAAAGGTCAGGGAATGACCACCGCATATCCCTGGAGCAATATGGCCTTAGATGCTAATGCTCCTAAAAACCAAAAACAACAAAAAAAAACAACCCTTACAGTTTTAAATAGTAATTAATGATATTGATTAAGTATTTCAGGTCTCATGCCTAAATCTGCTGATTATACAAAGGCAATCACAGTAATCAGGGTATGCCATGACCGAAAAATGGTAATTGAGGTTAGCATTAGTAGAGGCATATGATGCAAGAAAGCAAGCTTATGCAGCATCAGCCAAAAAAAAAAACCAGCTCCCATTTCACCCCTCCGTTCGTTCCAAATGCCTGTTCAGCTCAGCCTTAAATTTATTTAGGCTATCAGCTCCCACAACAAAGGATAGATGTCTCTTCCACCAACCAACTACCCACTGGCTAAAGGCAAACTTCCACACATCTATCCTACATCTGTCTTTCCTCAATTTGAATTTATGCCCTCTCAGGTGATTATTCTGATGGGAAACATCCCATCAGCATTGAGCATGCTCAAACCATTCAAGGCTTTATACACCTCAATCATATCACCTCGCAGGTGCCTAGTCTCCAGGCACTGTAATTTGCAAAACTTAAGCCTTTCTTCGTAAGTGCAACCCTTTGTTCCATTCACTAATCTTGTTGCCCTTCTCTGTCCTCGTTCCAACAGCTCTACATGCTTCTTAAAATGAGGCCCCCAGACCTGTATACAGTACCAAGGTGTGGCCTGACCATTGCCTTATACAAGGGGATAATCACCTCCTTATCCCTGCTAGAAAAATTCCTGTATGTCATTGACAAGACACTATGAGCTACTCTTGCAGACCGTCTGCACTGCTCAGAAAACTTCATATCTGCCTGCACAATTACCCGCAGGTCCTTTTCGTTTTCTACCACTGTCAGTGTAGTACTACAGAGTTCATACGTCACTCTGGGGTTACTGCTTACCATATGTGGTACTTTACATTTGTCAATGTTAAACTTCATTTGCCACCTCTCAGCCCATCTGCTCAACTTTTCTAGATCCTGTTGCAGCAGCGTACTGTCATTAGTGTCCTTAACATTCCTGCCAACCTTCGTATCGTTTGCAAACTTGGACATTAAGCTTGATATACCATCACCAGTATCATTTATAAATATAGAAAACAATAATGGACCTAACACTGAACCCTGAGGGACTCCACTAATAACATTAGTCCATGACGAGCAGTGTCCATTGATTACCACTCTCTGTCTTCTCCCACTCAACCATCGCTTTATCCATAGCAGCAATTTGCCTCCAATGCCACGCTGCTCCAGTTTATTCAGCAGTCTTCCATGTGCAACAGTATCAAAAGCCTTTCTAAGATCCAAATATATGATATCAAAGTTATTCCCTGCATCCAGTTCCTTTGTGACCACATCA
This sequence comes from Mastigoproctus giganteus, assembly GCF_048544385.1. Classification (NCBI taxonomy): domain Eukaryota; kingdom Metazoa; phylum Arthropoda; class Arachnida; order Uropygi; family Thelyphonidae; genus Mastigoproctus; species Mastigoproctus giganteus. The sequence goes on from NC_143576.1 coordinate 15,389,645, forward strand.
TAGTATCCAATCAAATTGGTCAGGCAAGACTTTCCCTTAATAAAACCATGCTGTGTCCAAGCTATAACTGAAGTCTCGTCTAGATGATCCTGCAGTGCTTCTCTAACCAGTGGCTCCATTAATTTTCCTGCAACAGAAGTTAAACTAACAGGTCTATAATTACTTGTGTCACCCTTTGATTCTCTTTTGTGAATTGGGGTCACATTTGCACAACTCCAGTCCATGGGTACCTCCCCTGAGTTTAAAGAAGCTCTCATAATTATGGCTAAGGGTTTGCTTACTTCCTTTGCTGCCTCCTTTAATATAACTAGATAGATCCCATTCACCCCGTGATGAGCAATAAAGCACTGTTTGGAAGTCTACATCATTGCCAACACTGAAAAAAGCAAAAGTTGTGGCTTCTGCAGGAAAAGTTATAGTCATCTCTTTTTCTGACATTCAAAGAATGGTTTACCAGCATGTTGTGCCATGTCACACAACTGTTACAGGACCTTACTAGAGAATTGTATTGCACATTTTGCAGGATCACATTCATCACAAATAACCACAGCTGCACACGGGTGGGTGGATGCTGCATCAGGACAGTGCGAGACCACACATTGCTCATAGTGTCACCGAGCACTTAGCCAATATCAAATGTGTTCCTCATCTGCCCTACAGTTCTGACTTTGCACCCTGCAATTTTATTGTTATTATTATTATTTCCAAAGCAAAGGAAGGAGCGAGCTGCGAGGAAAATATTTCCAGCCATAAGAATAAATTGTAAAGACATCGGAGGCAAGTCTCAAATACATATCAAAAAATTGCTTCCACCAACAGTGCATTTTCTCAAATGGGGACTACTTTGAAAAGGACCATCAAAATATGGATGATTAATAAAGGTACGCTGTGAAAAATTATGAACATTCTTTATTGAACTGCCCTCATAATACTGATGCTATTTGTTGACCTTGTTTAGTAGCTCTTAGGTTACAGCTCCTGGAAATGTATTCAGTTTTGGGATATCCCATTTGGATGGACTTTATTATCTGTCTTTGTGCCATTGGTAAGATGAAATATTACTTGAATATGCTTTGATATCTAGGCACAGTTGAACTGAGTGATGCATGATCAAACCATTATGTTTAAAAGCATCTATATTTTCATATCAGAACAATTTGCATCAGTTACTAAATATACACGTGCAATTCCAGTTTTATGTGCAAAAGATAAGTGTTCAACCTTTACCTTAACTTTTATCCAACAGTGTACTGCAATTACTGGAAAAGTAAAATATCTTGTTCATTACTGGCAGTATATATATATTTCTTTCCCCCCCCCTCTTTTCTTTCATAAATGAGTGGTAACTCATGTTGATCTTTGCTCCTCAAACCTTTGGAAACTTTAAAAGTTTATTTGCCAATTTCAATTTAATCTGAAAGGAAATTCATATATGGCTGTGTTTTGAGTTATGTTACATGAATGCACCTACTGGAAGATTAAATAAACATGAATTTTATATTTTTAACATAAAGCCTGACATGGCTGAGTGTCAGTGTGTGTGAGTGCATTAGTAACTGTAAGTAAATATAGTTTATGGTTTTATTTGTATAAAAATGATTGGTTGTAAAATCCTCTGATCTGTGTGGCCATGGTGAAGTATAAACAGAACATTTATTTATTTATTTTTTTTATCATTATTTTCAAGCACTGAATTGTCAAGTTTTGTGCATATTTTGTCATTTTTAATCAATAATAATTTCAAATAATTCCATAAAATACAATTTTTTTCAGAGGCTAATTCCTGCACCTAGAAGAGGAGGTAGAGTTCGTCGTAAAGCATTAGTAGTACAGCGTCCACTCTTGCCACATGATGGTATAAGTGCTGTCCCCAGGCCAAGGCCCATGACTGTTGTTCATTTAGTGCCTTCCAGCTCTCAATTGTCCCCTTTGGCTACAGTCATACCTTCTAGATCAGCAACAACAAATTCTGTCAGCAAGGTAGCTCTGCCTCATGCAAAAAAAGTTGTCAAAATTGTACCTGCTGGTAAGTAATTATTATACTTTGGTTAAAATTATTGCTGTCTTTCACTTATTCTGTATCCCCCTCTATATGTGCTTTTTCACTGTATACATTTTCAGATCAAGATAAATGATCCAACAAATTTGAAAGCAATTTGACAATTGAATCGCTATTTGTTAAAAGGGCATACATCATTTTTCAGGCCATTTTTTTTTTTTTTTTTTTTTTTTAATTTTATTTTATTTAGTTTTGTAGCTCTATCAATTTGGTGTTAAAAGTGCATCAGTTAAAGCCATTTTCTGTGAAAAATCAAGCATTAAAATTCTTGGTTTTTGTTAAAAGGGCATGAGTCAGTGACTGATTCCCTTTTAACAACAACAGTCTTGTAGTTTTTCATGACAGCACATGCATGGCAGCCATCTTGTTCTCCCCACCTCTTTCTTTGCTTAGACAGTAAATTAAATTTAGTTGTTAGTTGAATATTTTCTAGTTATCATCGAGTATATAAATTGTTTATTTCTGTTTATAATTACTGAAATTTAGTGTGATTGAAAGTTATTCTAGTAAGTAGTAGTGCAACAGACATTCCAAAGAGAAAAAGGAACATTCTGATGAATATAAGAGAAATAAAATTAAGCAGGCTAAAATCAAAGGAGAGAGACATGTTAATTACACAGGAACTCATATTGTTTGCTGTTTTTTAAATAAATATTTGAAACAGGTGTCATCAAAATTTATTCTTTAAATATATAAGTTTTTTATTCTTCATTATTTATTCAGAATAATGATTAATTCAAAAATAATTCAAAATTCATTATTCTTCAAAATTTATTCTTCATTATTTTTTAAGTTTTTGGCCAAAACAAAAATGAAACACTTTCACAGTGTTGTTGAGATTCTGCCACCTACATATCTTGCCCCCACAATCATTCCACATTTGAAGTCAGAACGATCTTGACACCAATCCATTCTTCCTTGCAAACACTCAAAAACTGATTGCTGACATGATCAGCTGCTCCCGACTTCGAGCCTTCGCCACTGCTGTAGTGTCCATTCCTACACAATGGGGTGCTGCTAACGAAAAGCCAGTTCACTGTATATAAATAAAAGGAATCAAATTATCATGAAATATGAATGAAAAATTCTATGAAAAACTAGAAGCCTTGCTCAACCATAGTAAAGAATTTTACGCAATTTCACCACTTTGTGGTGAAATAGTATTGATCGTGAGTATCAGTATTATTTCAAGGAGAGAATGAGATGGAAGACTTGGGGAATGGGGACATTTGTCCAGCAGTGGATTGACTGTGGTTGGGGAGAAGATGAAGAAGATAACAAAAACATTTAATTATTTCTAGATTTGAACATTCCATAAGGCAACTTATGATTCATGAGAGCTGCAATTTTTGTCCCCCCTTTTTTTTGTCCCCAGACCATCACCCTTCCAAATTTCAATAAAATCTATACAGGCAAGATGGAAATCATTATTTTGTAAGTAAAGTTGAGATGAATTTACATTATGCAAAAATAAAAACAATGCAAAAAGTGCTGTAAGTCAAAACTGACAAAAAAGTGATAATTTTATCAACTATTTGCACTTGTTCAGTGTACAGTAAAGCATATAGTAAAAGGAAGAAATAAATTTACACTTGTAGATTTTTTTGATAAATTAAAGAAAAAAATGTTCAGTAACTGATAATAACAAGGATTCTTTGTTACTCTGAACAAAATACATTCCAAAAAGAGCTGAAAATTTATACCCACTGATCTGAGATGATCACAATAAACACTGGAAAATTTCCGATATGCTAGGCTTTTCATCATGTAAACTGAAGTATGTGAACATACTTCACACATAATATTCATTTCCCTTCAGTGGCATAGAAGAAAAATGGCTGATGAATCTCACAGTATGCGTACACACACACACACAGGTTGTGTGTGAGAGAGAGAGAGAGAGAGAGAGAGAGAGAGAGAGAGAGAGAGAGAGAGAGAGAGAGAGAGAAAAAAGAGAGATCTAACCAATTATATTGAGAGAAGTTGCAAATAAGGTAGCTAAATCTTCGGTCATAAAACTAAGATCATCCTTATTGCAAATGTATCCCCTAATTTATAAAGTGATGTGGGTAACTGTAGACCTGTCAGTTTAACCTCTGTGCCAGAAAAAAATAATGGAATCCTTAATTAAAGGAGTAATACAAGAACACCATGGTAGAAATGAGGTCATAAAGAAATTGCAGCATGGGTTTGCTAAAGGGAGATCATGTCTCACAAATCTGATTAGCTATTATGAGTTAGATGCAAAAGAATAGAAATTTAAAATTAAAAGGTGCTATGTAATATATAACGATACTAAATTTTTGTTGTAACAGTGTTTGCCTGTATAACTTCAGCATTCTTTTTGAAGTATACAAGATATTCACAAATTCAGACTTCAAATTTCATTGTAGATATATTTTGAATAATCCATGCTGAAATGCATATAAAAGCCTATATCATTGGCCAAAGAATGTTAGTAACCTCAAAATATATCTCATTTCAAATAATCTAAAATTAAATTAACTGGGATATATATATACTGTAAAAAGAATTGTTGATATGTCTACACTATGGAGGGCAGTTTGTAGTTTAATAATAACAAAATTTAAATGTGCAATCAGATAACTTGCAGCAAAATATACACTTAGATAATTTAATTTTATATATTGCTAATAAAAGCTAAAATAAAATTAGTTTGGGGCATGGTTACCACCACCCCTTCCACCCCTTTTTTTAACACAGATTTTATATGAAATCCCAGAATTTGGGATTATAACGATGCTTTTTGTATGTAAAGAGTTTCAGCTAGTATACTTTCATATAATTTTATTTTTATATAGGTGCACCAATTGATGTACGGCCACTTCAGGTACCACTTTTAAAATCTGTAAATAACAGTGGAAATGTTGTTCTTCCCACTAGTAACCTGTCTACAACACACCTTGTTATGGCACCTACCTCTGTTTCTCCTACTATGAGCACTGTACAGTCACAGGACACAGATAACAAACAGCAGAATGTTACACCCAGCCTTGTTGTCCCTGGTATGTCTGCTGGAACAACACTTTTACAGCAAGTTAAGTCAGATGGAGATCATGTTCTTATTCAGAGTAACACCAAAAAGACTGTAGCATCACCTGTATCAGTAGTTGTTAATACGTCCACTCCATCAGCAGTTAAGGTAATTAATTTTATATTTCATAATTTATACCTAATCATTGCAACAGCAAATACATCGTCACATGCTTGCCTTGACTAAAAATTTTATCACATCATCATACTTCATATTTCCCAAAACTTTTAATAAGTGAATCATGAAGAGTCAAACTGATAAAACAAATTTATTTGTGAAAAAAAAAAAAAAAACTCCCAAAATTTTCAAATTTGATATGGTTAGGAAATAATACATGATTTGTAGACATCCCATATTTTATCTTAATATCCATAAAGATAAAATACAGGGTGTCTACAAACCACCTTTTCAAAACTAAAACATTACCCTGTGAATAGGATACATGATAAAAACCTGAAACCACTTCCAGGTGATATCTTCAAGGTTTTATTCACCAACTAGAAAAAGTGTGTGCTGCAGTAAATGGCAACATAGTCAAACTTGTGATCATGGTAGAATTTGACCTTTTGTGCACTGAGTTGTCACAAAGTGTATAGATATTTCTTCTTTGGAGATGTTACTGTCACAGGCATTGAGGATCTTTGAGACATGGTGTAGAATTTCCTTATGCCCCAACTGCAGGGTGACAGTGATGGGGACTTGATTTTATAACAAGATGGATGGAAATCTGCTTCGTTACAAAGAAGTCTGTGCATATCTGAATACTGTTTCCTGGGAAGCAGATTGAAAAAGAAAGACTAATTTTTTGGCCCTCACAGTCCCCTGATGTAAATGTTAGGCCAGAATTCATTATGGAATTTAAATAGTGTGTTTGTGAAGCAGTTGTCCCCCCGATACCTCCCCAGAGTAACTAAAAGTGCTCACATCAAGCACCTTTAATTAAGACTTGAAGATATCCCTAATACCTATACTTGATGTCAGGTTTGTATCATGTACCTGTGTACACAATAATGTTTTAATTTTGTAAAGGAGATTTCTGGGTGCCCTGTATATGAATATATATATATATATATATATATTTTTTTTTTTTTTTTGTAGTTGTTGGCGCATCAGCTTCTGTGGCCATAATACACCTCCCAAGGTTTTTGCAGTACTTTGATCCAAGCCCGAGGCAGGATTCGAACCCCCGACCTTTGGGTTGTCAGGCAGGCAACCCAAAGGCTAGCCCGGTCGGCACCCTGTATATGAATATATACAAAATATAAGATATATCTATACAGGGTGTCTCAGAAATATTGGTACAAACGTTTAGGGGAGGTAGGTAACATCTAAAGGAATCTGAATCGCATAGGAACCCATAACCAGAAACGTCATGGAGGCACAAGAAGCAGAAATGACACAAGACAGTAATTAGTGGCAAACATTTATTTGGCATAATATTAACAATGGAGTACGAGATAGATGCATTTCATGATGTTACAACAGATGCTCGAAGGTTCCACCATGTGACGTGATGCATGTGTGACACCGACGCAGCATGGATTGGCGGACACGGTCGAACACACCTGGAGTTTCTTTGACAGTAGCAGCAGCACAGAGGAGTCTCGCCACGAGATCCATTTCCTTCTCCACAGACGATTCATACACAATAGATTTGAGGACTCCCACGGAAAGAAAATCAAGGCTCGATAAATCAGGTGAGCGTGGGAGCCAGGCAAAGGGTCCACCACAGCCAATTCATCGATGCCCAAAATGCCTGTTCAAATGGTCACGAACACACCTTCCGTAATGGGCAGGCGCCCCGTCATGTTGAAACCAAATGTTGCGTCTCACATTTGCTGGAACATCGTCAAGTAACCCTGGTAGAACTTGTTCAAGAAAGATCCAATATTTAGTGGAGTTCATATGGGATGGTAACAGGTATGGGCCGACTAAGCAGTCACCGATCATACCTGCCCACACATTTATTGCGAAGCGATGTTGTGCCGCATTGGGGAGCACGCCGTGTGTGCCCTCTGCTAATCCATACACTAGGTGCATGTCTGCCAGCCCATAGTTCGTATATCGATGCATTCTCTTCATGCGGCGACTACTGCTTGAATGAGTAAACCAGAAATTTTCCCTCTCGCGAACTGATGAACAGCGCCGTGTACCGACTTACGGTGACATTTCCGGTTATGGGTTCCTATGCAATTCACATTCCTTTAGATGTTACCTACCTCCCCTAAACGTTTGTACCAATATTTTTGAGACACCCTGTATATGTTAAGACATTCTTATACCATGGATTTTTAAAAAACTAATTTGGTTTTTATTGATGCTTTTTATCATTTACAAGCACAGTATTGCTGTATAAAATTATTAAACACCACATTGAAGAAGTAGTTACAAACTGCAACCAGCAATGTAGAAGAGACAACAGACACCTTTATTCAAGCAAAAATAAAACTACCAAATAAGAATGAATATTAGAAATTTTGGAAATAAATAAAGAAGTAAATCAGTTAGAGTTAGAGGCAGTTAAAACCTCTTCAGAACTATTAGTTGATTACACCATCTTTTAATTTTCAGCTTTTAGTGAAGCACACTAAGTTGTTATCTGGTGATGTTTCATGACTCCTTCCAAATGCTATCATAAGACCTAAGTGGTGCTATGTAAAAAGGCTTAAAAAAGTTTAGTGGTGGTGTCCTGTGAGTGAGGACACTATTGCCTAGCATTGTACTCCATCTGGCTAACAGTTTCTTCAATAGAGTGCATCACTAACCATTAAAAAAAAAAAATCTTCATCTTACTTGTTTATTAACATCAAACTCAGCAATGCAAGTTCAGTACATCAAAAAATATTGGCATTTAAAACTGTTACATCTTTCATTGATGACACCTGTACTTTCATTTTAAGTTATTTGATTACATGGTAAACAATCAAGAAAATTTTAAGTTACAAATATTTGAATAGTAGTACTATGCAGTCTTTTTTATATATATATATATTTGATTAAAGAAAATTTTCAATGAGAAATATTCACATAGCAGTTGCTTTATAAGCTTTTAAAGTTTGTGAGGGGAAATCCACCTGTATATATATCCATATAGGCAGATTTTTTTTTATAGTGCTATTTCACTTTTAGTTCCCTTTTCTTCTGGTGCCATGCATTTTTTAATGTTGTGGTGTCCCCCTTTGAAACTCCACCTGGTTTGAGTAAACCAGTCGTAATAACAGCAACAAATGAAGAAAGATAAAGGAGGAAAAATTGAGATAAGTGTTGCAGAAGTAATGCACTTCTAAAATAATTCATAAAGAATGCCGATTCAAATTTATCTGTGCCTTCTTTATGGCATCAGGTCCAAATTTTGTGAAATATCACTCTGAACAATGAGGAAAACGAACCACAACATGACTAATAAATACAGTGGATTCCGGTTATTTGGGACACATCTGGATAGTGCATTTTGGCCAGATTAAGTGGCTGCCCCAATTATGCTAAGTTTCACGTAAATAGTTAAAAATACAGTGAACCCCCACTTTACAATTGATTATCTGTACGATCAAATCTCATTACGATGAACTCAACCTAGTAAAGTACATTCACTGTACGATACGCAGTAAGTATCGGTCATTGTGATCACATTTGTGAATTGAATCTTAATTCTATTAAACAGTGATTCTAATAATCGAAAATAGGAGGATATTATCCACAGGTTATAAAAGTAAAGATATATTAAGCACAAATTTACACTTTATTACCTTACCAGTTAAAAAATTAAATGATGCATGAAAATTGGAAGAATATTTCCCACAGGTTAGCAAAATAAAAATAGATTTATGCTTATGTGCATAGCTTAATTAATATGTACTGAAACAGAAATATCAACTAGTTAGTATGTAATATGTACATACTAACTAGTTGATATTTCTGTTCACTGACATTTTGGGGAGGAGAGGTTTAAAATTTAAAACAGTAAAAAAGATAAGCAATAACAAAGAACATGGCACGCACAGATTGCAACTAAGACGATAAGCACAAATGAGAACAGAGTAACAAGTTACGAAGGTTAAAAAATAGGAATGAAGAGAAGATTTTGAAAATTTATTTATGTTTTTATGTGATTGAAGATTTCATTGAAGGGGAAACACATTTCACCCTAATAATGTAAAAACCCACAGATTTCCAGGTGTCAGTATTATCGCAAATATAATAAGATCAAGTTTACTATCTATGTATAATAGATTGCACTAACAGAAAAGCCCAATAAACCGGAAACTGCTAATTGTTTTTATTGTTTTATGGTTGTGACTTTCATAAATACGACTGGACCACATGGTATGGTCAGAGACAATTGTAGGGTAATCTCAAGTGCTGCTGTCTCCTGCCCTGATTAAATGACATGTTGTCCCAATTAAACGAAGAAAACTCTGGCTATTTTCTCGATTAGATTCTGTTCTTTAAGATTTGTCCCAAATAAACGGCTGCCCGATTAATCGTTGGCCCAAATAACCGGAATCCACTGTATTGTGAAAAGGTATGTTTTGGATGTACTCTTACTTAACTATTATTCTGTATCATTGGTTTGCCGTTGCTTTTAGTGCTCTTATATGTTATAATATAATTTTTCACTGCATAAGAGCCATCATTATTCAAGTCTGTTGCATTGGCAGATTCATTAGCATATCTGTCACGTCAACAATGCTCTGACTTGTTTAATATTGAAAATACAGTGAGTCCCTGACCATTGTTAACCTGGTGGCCTTCCGATAGGATGGGCACATTGGTAAATCTGTTGTATTTATTTTTGTTGTGGTTGCTTTTCATCTCTATTTATCAGAGCTGCAAACCGAACCGCACCCATTTTTCTCAACTGTGAACCGAACCAAAACCACCGAACAGGTTTTTTTCTGAACCACAAACCAAACCAACATTTTTTGGCAAAGTGGTTCCGTTTTTGGTTCAAACATCAACTACAGCCTAGAGATCAACAAAAATTTGGAAAATTTTCATGGGGAAATCCAGTGAGTAGGAAACATATACTCCTTCCTCTTTCTTTTTCCATTGTTCATGGCTAGGCTTCTAGAATGGTTACTAAGAAGATGTGAAAAGCACTGCATCGGATTAGCAGCCCATCTCAGGTGTAGGGAAAGAGTTTTTTTGCTTTGACCAAGAAATGAGTTGTGGAGGGACCCTGTGGGCCACAGGGTCCCTGCTGAGCTATTTGAATAGAAACTCTGCAGTGGGGCATGTGGGAAGGGATGCTCTCGATGCAGCAGAACACCACCTGGGCGCCTCCGTAGCCAGGTGGGAAGGAGCAGCAGTGCGTAGCACATGCTTCTTGATTAGACCGGGGTTCGAGCCCGTCACCACCAAATACGGAGGATGCGGAAAGGTCAGGGAATGACCACTGCATATCCTGGAGCAATATGGCCTTAGTTGCTAATGCTCCTAAAAACCAAATAACAACAAATAACAACAGCAGCAGCAGAACACCAATCAAATCAGTGATAAGGAAATGAAAGGGCGTAGTACTGAGAATCACTCATTAGCATTTTTCTTTGAAAAGATTAGCATGTTTAGTTTCTGAGGTTTTGTTCTGAGGGTTCACAATTCCTGTTTCCACTCTGGCATAGTGTACTTCGGCTGCGATATTAGGTTACGCGTGGACATCTTGGAGGAAGGATTCCCAAAAGAAGTGTCTTCAGTAAGTGTATATGTATTATTTTATTGTAACCTTTACTATTTAATAAATTATAATAACTCCTAGAAATTCTCATTTGTGTCGGATGAATTTTTATTTTATTTCGGATATTTTGAATCGTAATGATGAGAGACTCACACTGAATTACAGAGAATCTTCAGTATATCTAAGCATGCTTAATAATTAATATAGTTCTAATAACTATGTACATAAATGGAAAACTTCTCTGCAGTATTTTTATTTATTATTATTTTTAATATTTTATTTTATTTAATATTCAATTTTTTCTCATTTTCTCATATTCACAATATGAGATATAATTAAAATGATGCCATTTTTTAACTATATTTTTAAAGAATTTGCTGCATACTGATATGCTGCTTTTGCACAAACTTGTATGTTGTCAAATTCTTTCGTAGCCTGAGGTTTAAACCCTAAAAGTGCTTCAATCTAATTCACTTTATACACCATCAGGCATCTCTCATACTGTGCAGTTATACTTAATAGCCATTTTATCATCATCGCACCAGGGTACCTACCCAACGAAGGAGAGCCAAATAGAGCTTGATGCTGCCTGGAGTTTCCAAGAATAGCTAACAACAGTTTTCTCTACTGGAGAAGCGTTTCCTATTCGAAGAGTTTTGAGTTTTATAAGTGGTGTGAGTTGAAGGAGTTACTGTCTCTTTCATTCTTCTAGACTGTTTCTTTTCCTCTTCCATTCCTACTATTACTTTCCCTCTACTTTTTTTCTTTTCTAAGTTTAATAGGGACAAGTGGATAGTAGAGTTATTATCCCACACATAAACAAACAAGCCTTGAAATGGTGCCACCTGGGTGGTGGTGCCCAGTGAGAATAAGTAACAGTTGTCTTCTCTACTAGAGAAGTGTTACTTATTCGAAGTAGTGCAATATCTAGAACCAACAACTAGTAGTTGTTGATGACTCTATTGTCAGGGAAACGGGGAACATGCTATGTAAAAAAGATAGGTGGAACAGGACCAGAGTATGTTTGCCAGCAAAGGTTGATGACGTTGTAGAGCGAATATCATCTTTTAAGGGCACAAAAGGCGATATTGTTGTACACATTGGCACTAATGATATTAAGAGTAGGAGACTGGCAGAATTACTTAACAAGTACAGGTCACTAAAAAAAGCCCTGAATTGGGGTTGAATTTGAAAGTGTCTGCAATTCTGCCCAGACACGATAGGAGGGAGTATATGATATACACGATAGGAGGGAGTATATGAGCCTTGTCGATCAATTCGGCCCTAGAAAGATTATGCAAGGCTCAAGGGATAGAATTTTTTCAGCCTGGTCTGTACTTGTTAAGAGGAGAGACTGCTTCTACAGGGATGGGATACACTTAAATAGAAAGGGTGCAAGAATATTTGCTGATGCTATCAAGGCAGTGTTAGATGAGTTGGAAAACTGCTAGCTTGGGGGGATACAAGGACTAATAGATTAACAGTAGCCACTGGCAGAGGTGAAAGTGATTCTTGCACTGCTTCTATTGGAATGAGCAGCAGTCTGGAAAACAAGATGCAGGGTATTTCATAGACTGCTGGGAGTCATTGCGGTACAAGTAAACACATGGGTTGTGTTAGGGTGCAAGAATATTTGCTGATGCTATCGAGGCAGAGTTGGGTGGGTCAGAAACTGCTAGCTTGGGGGGAATGCACGGACTAATAGATTAACAGTAGCCGCTGGCAGAGTTAAAAGTTATTCTTGAAATGCAATTGGGCAGCAGCCTGGAAAGCAAGGCAATGGGAATTTCCAGGACTGCAGGGAGTCATAGTGGAACAAGTAAATACATGGGCTGTGTTAGGGTAACTAAGAGTAGAAACAGGTGCATGTATACTTGCATGTACACCAGTGCTAAGAGTATAGTTAATAAATTCAATGAGCTTGAAGTGCTAGTCAAGACATCAAAGGCAGATATTGTTGGAATATCAGCGACATGGTGTCACACAGACATAAGCAGTGCAGAAGTGGAATTTGGGGAGTACAATGTGTACAGAAAGGATAGACAGGACAGGACAGGAATGGAGGAGGGGTTATGCTGTTAGTTAAGAAACACATAAAATCTAAGGAAGTGCATCCAATTGATGTGGGTAGACAATGCAATGTTGAGTCTGTTTGGTGTGACATAAGCACTGGGAAAGGAAAAATGAGAGTAGGTGTGTGTTATAGGCCTAACGAGCGTGTCTTATAATGGGGGATTTTAATTTCCCGGATATTGACTGGAATTTGTGGGTTGGTCACTCACACACTAGCAAGGCTTTTGTGGATTTATTGGATGATTGTTTTCTACAGCAGCATGATTGGGAGGAAACTGGAGGGAGTAATACTCTTAATCTGATTATCAGTAGTGATTCTTCATGCATCAAGAATCTGCACATAAAGGAACCACTAGGTGGCAGTGAACACAGTGTGCTGAAGTGGGATTTACTCAAAGAGGTAACTACCATGCAGGGTAAAGGGAAGGGTTTTTGCTTTCGTAAAGTGGTCTGAAACAGTATTTAAATTCTATACGGTGGGACCAACTGATGATGTTACCAACAGCAAATTCAAAATGGGAAGCATTCAAAGAATTAATCATGAAAGCTACTAGGCTTTACATACCAACTAAGAAATATTGTTCAAGGTTTAGGCCTATATGGATGTCAGATGAACTAATTAGACATGTGACAGAGAAGAAAAATGCATGGGATACATATAAATTAATGGGTGACATGGAAGCTTATGATAGATATAAGCTGGTCTGTAACCAAGTCACAAAGAAGATTAGACAGGCAAAGGCAGATTATGAGAAATCCTTGGCAAAGGATGCAAAGAAAAAAAACAAAGAGTTCTTTACCTGTGTAAACTCTAGAAGGAAAGGGATGAATCAGATTGGTCCACTGGATATTGATGGTTCAACTGTTGATGATCCTGCTCAGGTGGCTAACAAACTAAATGAGTATTTTGCATCTACATTCATCCATGAGGAGTTATTCAGGGAGGGGAATGCCAGAGGTGAGTAAAACTTGGGCAGTGAGCTAGATGATTTTGTAATAACTGAGAGCAAAGTGGAGGAGAAATTGTTGAAGATAAACATAAAAAAAGGCACCTGGGGTGGATGGGATCTATCCAGTTATATTAAAGGAGGCAGAAAGGAAGTATGTAAACCCTTAGCCATAATTAGGAGAGCTTCTTTGGACTCAGGGGAGGTACCCATGGACTGGAGATGTGTAAATGTGACCCCATTTCTCAAAGGGCAACACAAGTAAATATAGACCTCTTAGTTTAACTTCTGTTCCAGGAAAATTAATGGAAACACTGGTTAAAGAAGCACTGCAGGATCATCTAGACAAGATTTCAGTTATAGCTCGGACACAGCATGGATTTGTTAAGGAGAAGTCTTGTCTGACTAATTTGATTGGATACTATGATGTAGTCACAAAGGAACTGGATGCAAAGAATAACTTTGATATCATATATTTGGATCTTAGAAAGGCCTTTGATACTGTTGCACATGGAAGACTGCTGCACAAATTGGAGCAGTGTGGCATTGGATGCAAATTGCTGCTATGGATAAAGGGATGGTTGAGTGGGAGAAGACAGAGAGTGATAATCAATGGACACTGCTCATCGTGGACTAATGTTATTAGTGTAGTCCCTCAGGGTTCCGTGTTGGGTCCATTATTGTTTTCTGTATTTATAAATGATATTGATGATGGTATATCAAGCTTATCGAAGTTTGCAGATGATACGAAGGTTGGCAGGGTTGTTAAGGACACTAATGAAGTATGCTGCTGCAACAGGATCCATAAAAGTTGAGCAGATGGGCTGAGAGGTGGCAAATGAAGTTTAACATTGACAAATGTAAAGTACTACATATGGTAAGTAGTAACCCCAGAGTGACGTATCAACTCTGTACTACTACACTGACAGTGTTAGAGAACGAAAAGGACCTGGAGGTAATTGTGCAGGCAATATGAAGTTTTCTGAGCAGTGAAGACAGTCTGCAAGAGTAGCTCATAGTGTCTTGTCAATGATATACTGGAATTTTTCTAGCAGGGATAAGGAGGTGATTATCCCCTTGTATAAGGCAATGGTCAGGCCACACCTTGAGTACTGTATACTGGTCTGGAGGCCTCATTTTAAGAAGGATGTAGAACTGTTGAAAGAGTACAGAGAAGGGCAACAAGATTAGTGAATGGAACAAAGGGTTGCTCTTACGAAGATATGCTTAAATTTTGCAAATTACAGTGTCTGTAGACTAGGCACTTGCGAGGTGATCTGATTGACGTGTCTAAGCCTTGGCGCCTCCGTAGCCAGGTGGGAAGGAGCAGCAGTGCGTAGCACACGCTTCTTGATTAGACCGGGGTTCGAGCCTGTCACCATCAAATACGGAGGATGCGGAAAGGTCAGGGAATGACCACCGCATATTCTCGGAGCAATATGACCTTAGTTGCTAATGCTCCTAAAAACCAAATAACAACAACATGTCTAAGCTTTAAATGGTTTGAGAATGCTCAGTGCTGATGGGATTCTTCCTCTTGCTCAGAATAATCATCTGAGAGGGCATAAATTCAAATTGAGGAAAGACATATGTAAGATAGATGTGCAGAAGTTTGCCTTTAGCTAGCGGGTAGTTGGTTGATGGAACAGACTTCCATCCTTTGTTGTGGAAGTTTATAACCTAAATAAATTTAAGGCTGATCTGGACAGGTATTTGGAATGAACGGAGGGGTGAAATGGGAGCTGGTTTTTTTTTTTTGGCTGATGCTGCATAAGCTTGCTTTCTTGCATCATATGCCTCTACTAATGCAAATGCTAAACATGGCAACTTGTTTTGAAGGTATTCACAATATGAGATATAAATAAAACGATGCCGTTTTTAGAATTGCAGCATACTAATATGCTGCATTTCTACAAACTTGTGCATTAATTCAAATTTTTTAATTGATTATTTGATTTTTTTATTTATTATTATTGAATTTTTTAATATTTAATTTTTAGTTTTAGAGAAAAATAGGTGTGAAGGAATCTATGTATTTATCACTTTTTTGTGGCAGATAAGCTCACAAAAGATCAGTAATGTAGCCCCATTGCTAATCAAAGATTATGCACTCTTATTTACTGTTAAGAGCTGCATAATATTTAAGAAATAAAGGCTATTCTAAGTAATTTAATGATTATGTTTTTGTTCATTTTATGTACATACCATACTTTGGTAGTTTTTGATTGGAACATTTGGCATACTTCACCTTTATTGAGTTGTTACAACAACTTTTTAGCATATGTCTCTTAAATATTATTTTTGTAATGGTTTAAAAATAAATATTTATTTCTGTTTTTCCCTCCCTCAGATAACAATGAATGGCAACAGAAAAGGGCATCCGGTCCATGAAAAATTTCATTATAATAGTGACACGGACAAGAGTAAATGTACTGCTTGTAAAATGGACTTGAAAGGAAAACATTCAGAAAACTTACTGAGACATTTAAAAAGAAAGCATATCACTGATTATGAGGATGTTTTAAAAAAGAAAGCAAAAATAGTCTCTCCACAGCTACCTGCTATTGCGAAATTTGTTACATCTAGTGTTAGAAAAACTGTATCGGTCGAAAAATCTGCAGAAATAGTTAAAGATGCATGCGTGGAATTAGTGACTGTAAATGGTAGACCATTTTCTTTGCTTGAAGACTCGGGATTCCAAAAATTACTGTATCCAATTGTTATGGGACTTGGTAGTAAACTTCAGATAAATCGTCAAAATATTCAAGATGAGATAAGTAGACGAGCTAATCATTCTCATAAAGAACTTACAGCTGTTTTGAAGGGCAGATTAATTTCTTTGAAAATAGATACTGTAACTCGATTTGAGAGGTCAATTTTTTGATTGTGAAAAGGTTGTTCTAAAACCACTTGTGATGCGAGAATTGAATGATCGGGCTACGAGTTGTAATTTATGTAAAATAGTTTCAGTGTCTTGAAAGAATTTTAAATTAAATTAGAATAAGTGTATTTTTTAACAACGGACAACAAGGCTAATATGATATGGTCATTCAAATTACTTGCTCAGGAGCAATCTGGAAAACTCAACATGGAAGATAATGATACTGAAGATATCGAAAAATCTGAGACTATAGACTCTAGTGATACAAATGTATGTAAAGAAAATTTCCATGATCTATGTGTTTAGGGTATTATGGTATCTGTTCGTTGTGCTGCACATTCTCTGCAGTTGGCTCTTAAAGATGTTCTGAAAAGTGTAGGAAATCAATACTAGACTGCGAAACCAGATGGAATCCCACTGTTAATATGTTACAACAGCTTGTGGAGCTAAAACAATTTTGCATCGATTTACCTTTGTCTATAAAGGAATTGCATTTGTCAGCCAGTGTGTGGCAAAAGATTGAAAATATTAAAGAAGTTTTGGAACCCTTTAGGGTAGCATGTGAAGTGCTGCAGTCAGCGGAGCTCACGATGACTGATTTTTACTACACATGGAAGTTAGAAAAATTGAAAATGAATTGTCATCTTTTTTGGTAACCTCTCTCACGCTACGAGAATTAAATTTTATGGAAAGCAAGACTTTTTTTAGCTTGTATATATCTGGACCCCAGGTGCCAAATATTACTAGATAATATCCAAAAACATAAAGCTAAGGAACATTTATGATAGCTTGTGCCAGCTAGTCTACAGAAAAAAATCCTGAAACAAAAAGTTCAGATGAAATTGCACATATTACTGTAATTACTAGATAATATCCAAAACATAAAGCTAAGGAACATTTATGTGACATTTATGATAGCTTGTGCCAGCTAGTCTACAGAAAAAAATCCTGAAACAAAAAGTTCAGATGAAATTGCACATATTACTGTAACGGGTGAAACCATAGATGACATCGAAAAGCTGTTATTTGAAAAAGAAATGAAGAAGAGACAGATAGTGGAAACAAAGAAATTCAACATAATGGCTCAGCTGAACAATTTTGATGATATCGAAAGGATACCAACAAAAACAAGCATCTTAGGATATTAGAAAGCAAAAAAGTTTAGTCACCCAGAACTTTATCAGCTAGCCAAAGTAATCTTCGCAGTTCCTGCCACACAAGCAAATGTAGAAAGATGCTTTTCGACATTAAAGATCATTTTGACTGATAAGAGGAGTTGTTTTTGCTCAAGGTTAATGGAAGACATTTTATTTTAAAATTAAATAATTAATTTCAAATTACCTATGCGATCTATGTTGCTTTTAAGATTTCATGATCAATTTTCAAAGTAAAATTATTTTGATACATTAATTCCTTATGTCCATTATCTGAGTAACTAATAATATTTCGATCTGAGTAATTAATAATATTTCGATCTGAGTAATTAATAATATTTCGCTTGTAATTCATGTTTGTTTCTTATGTTCTTAAAGGTTTATTATGATTATTTTCTGTGATTTTATATTATCTGGAAATATCTGCCTTACTTAGTATTATTAAATTATATTAAAAATTTTGTTTGAATAATTATTTTCTTTCCAAATTAAATATTCTCTTGTATACGTTGAGTACTGAATACAAGAAGAGATTAATATTCAAAGTTAATGTTTTGATAATTTCTGCCCTTTTTTCAATCAGATTTAAAATGATTAACATACGATTTTATTACTTGTCAAATATATTATTAATATAATTTACTTTTATTTAAAATAAGACTATAGTAATATTTTATTATAATGTGATATTATTACTATCATTAATGAATTAAGAAATTATACGAATTATTTCAGACGATATACTTGATTGAACCAAACCACTGGTCAAAATCGCCTTTTGAACTGAACCAGTCTAAATTTTAGGTGGTTTGAAGCTCTGCTATTTATAATGAAATTTCATGGACATTTGGACTTATCATCAAAGGGGCACCACTAAATTAAATTAATTGGCCTTTTCTGTAAAATTTATTATTTGATATTCTTATTAATTTGCATTCTTCATAAATTATTTTGAAAGCACATTCCTTCTGCAACACTCTTTATTTCGATTTATTTTAATCTTCTTTCTCCCCCCCCCCCCTTTGTTGCTATAGCTAAGTTCTGGTTTACTTTCTATTTTCCACTTACCTGATTTGCCATACGACTTGCATATTCCTTTTTATATATTCTAATTATACCTCTGCAACATGCTTTGTAGCCATCAATGTTTGCTTATTCTCATTTTCTTCCTTTTTCTGCTTTTATTTCCTCTATTATTTTCTTTATTA